>NC_055963.1:35179897-35182397 GCF_018492685.1 Alosa sapidissima | reverse complement strand
TGGCCATGACTGTCTTGTCACAGTCTTCTGCAACATAGTAGCATATTAAATTATAATAATTTATTTATATAATAAACATTGACTTTGCACTTTGCCCATTGCTGGAGTTAGGGCTCTCAGTCAATGTGCAACGTGTCACATGCATTAACTATAGCTATTGTGTGGCATGTGGGAGTGTTCAACTGATCAACCGATGTTTGTCATAGTACAGTTAAAGGTACACTATGCAAGATTTGGATCTTAATATAACCCCTATGAAGCCAATTTGATGGTAAAGGAACTTGTGATGGGGGAATCGCTCACCTAGCATAGCCATAGAGCACAGCGTAGAGAATCGTGAAACATTACCCTGTCAGTAGATATAGCTCTTTGGAGATCGTTTTTGCCTGTTGTTAGTCCTTTGCCTCCACAGCAAAAGCAAAATGCATTAAATAATTGGGAGTCAAAAGCAGTGTTGCGGACATTATATTTTTTCAATTGAGTATAGTTTTCTTTTGTCCTGCACCTGCCAGAAGGTGGGATGTGCACACTATAACTGTTTGCTGTACAGGGGGAACAAGCCACGAGAAGTAGGCTATTTACAACGGCAAATGGTAAAATATAAATATATCCTGACTCTAGGGGGAGCTCTACAGTCGTCAAAAAATACCTGAAACTGCAGTGTACCTTTAATTCAAAATCAGAGTCCAATTGATTTTGCCTAAAACAAAGAGTTTTTTGTATCTTTGAGGTGAAATTCCCAACATTGCTGTAACAACATTTCCTTTTGATATAAAGCTGGTCTATGAGCTCCGCTAGGTGAAAACAAAACTTTGTAGTCGTATTTATTCATTGAAAACTATGATGCGCTAGATAGAATGGCAAAAGTGTTACAGTCTGAAGTTGAGGACAGTTGGATTGAGTGAGTGACTACATGTATATAAAACTGCTAGCTTGAAATGACCCGACAAAATGGACAAAAAGGGACGCTGTAAACGACTGCCATTTTGTGTTGTCAGTTTAATGATAGATTGCAGGTGCTGTCCCATTTCATTTCCAGTTTTGAACCCTTACACCCTCGCTAACTTGTGTGTGAGGATTCAGGGCTTAGAGTTTGACGTTGGGATTTAGCGTCTCGTAGTGATGATGTCACAGGCGCCTAGAGAGGAGAAGGGTGCCCCTAGCCTGAGTGCTGCGTCTCTAACCAGTCATTACCCCCAGCCACAGGCGTCCACCACTGGAAATAGACCACGGCTGGCTGGAGTGTGTGTGTGTTTGTGTGTGTGTGTGTGTGTGTGTGTGTGTGTGTGTGTGTTTAGTGCACATGTTTACTAAATGACTTCCACTGTAGGCCAGCCCTTTACACTGTGGCTAAAAATGGCAACGCTTGTGGATGGATTTGTGTGTGTGTGTTCAGGCTCGTGGGCTGCATGAAGTGAACTGAAATCCCTGAGCCTTTAGTACTATGCAGTATGCTGCAGAGGATTCTATTTCAGTCTGTGTGTGTGTGTGTGTGATAGTGCCAGTGTATATGTGTGCATTCTTTTCCTGTGTGTGAACCATGTGTGTGTCATGTCCCTATATTTCTCTCTTCAGGAAGTGGCAGTGAGTGACCTCTCAGAGCAGGGGTTAAAGTGCAGAGGTCACCGGCATGAGGAAGTGATGCGTCTTCAGCAGGAAGCCCTCAGTGAGTTGAGGAGTCGCATGAGAGCACTGGAGCTGAACTGGCCAATCAGTGAGTTCCTCCTTAAGCCGGCCTTTCCCATTGGTCACCTTTACTACCCCATAATGGTGCCGCATGCTCCTCACACCTCACCCTCTCTCTCTCTCTCTCTCTCTCTCTCTCTCTCTCTCTCTCTCTCCCACCCCACCCTCTCTCTCTCTCTCTCTCTCTCTCTCTCTCTCTCTCTCTCTCTCTTCTTCTCTCTATCCCTCTCTCTCTGTAGAGCTGCTCTCCCAGCATCAGGACCCCCCTCAGAAGAAGCCAATGCAGAACTCCCAGAGGGCTGTGGGGCAGAAGAAAATGATTGCCTCCATGGTAACAGCCTGATACACTGACCTTCTGTGCCATTCACTGACCTTTAAATGCCCTTCAGTGGTCATTCCGTTGCTGAGACTTTATGCCCCTTTAACTGGGGCGATGCAGACCTCTCCCCTGTGACTGCTCTGAGCCACAACATAAAGAGGGACAACAGAGATAAAGTTAACCAATAAAGTATTTATTTAAGTAATATTTAAATAAATATTTACTTAATATTTATTTAAGTAATAAAAAGCAATAAATAACCATTATCAATAACCAGATAATAGATAATAACCACTTACACTTACTCAATAACCAAGATAATAACCACTGACGACACGGAACGTTGTGCGACAAACTGTTCGATTTATTTCAACCTCTAAGGTGGCAGGCGACAAGCGAACCACTTTATATGTGAACAGGCCTTAAGGCGCTAATAACTTAGTATGGAGTGCAAACACTACACACACACATATATACACACACATGCACACACAC
>NC_055963.1:35144897-35177397 GCF_018492685.1 Alosa sapidissima | reverse complement strand
ATAGGAATTCCAAGTTGTGCAAACAAATGCTTACTTTGTGTAGTACACTTACACTAAGGAGAATTCCTATTTAACCTAACTTGGTCATTACAAGTAAAGTATATTACACAGGGTGTGCTAACTGATGTTACATTCTGCACTTCCAGAATGCCACTGCCCTGGCCCACATATTTGTAAAGATATCACATTAATACTTACTGAAATTCAATTTTAAATTACAAGTGACAGTGACAAATATACAAATATATATTCTGTTGGTGTGTAATTTATGTGGATGACTATCCAAAACACTCTAATGCTGTGGGTAGAACTTCAGCAACATGTTACATTGGTATTTTGATTTACTACACTCTGAAAGTACTGCACAATGAAGGGGAGACCTCACTATGTACCACCAATATGTGGCACACACCTGGGTTTGTCCAGCGGTTCAGGGAACCCCCTAATCTTTGATGTCCACAGTTAGTCAGGACTTTGTTTTACCACTTCATTCAAAGGCCTGATTTTGGCATTTCAGTGTATCCATGATGTTGTAAAGAGTGCATGTAATGGACAGCCACTAACACCACCATGTCTAATAGCAACATAAGTTTGCAAGGAGAGCACCCATAAAAATCCTAATCAAGCTCACAGTTAGCCTCAGTAACTTAGCAGAGACAGGGTACCTGTATGTATGGTTTCCAGCTACAGATCTGTGTCTGTCTATAACTGTCAGCACTAGTTCTACTCACAGGTTTGGTCTGTTTTGGATAATCATTGATGGGGTGATGTATCAATATAAATCACATATCAATTACACAACAACACAATATACAGCCTTTAGTGTCACTGTCACTTTGTTATTGTAACTTAAGATTGAATTTCAGGAAAGATTAATATGTGATCCCTTAAACAATATGTAGGCCGGGTCTGTGGTATTCTGGAAATGCATTTTTGTCATATCAGTTAGCTGAACTGTGACATTAGTTAGCACAACTTCAATACACCTTTTGTGTTAAATAAACATACAGTATACTTTACTTGTAATTGTAATGACCAAGTTAGTTGAAATAGCAATTCTGTGTACTGTACTGTAAGTGCACTACACTAAGTGAGCATTCGTTTGCACAACTTGACATTACAGACAAATCTGGAATGGGAATTGCATAGACAATCAGTTTGCATGCTTTTCTTAACAGGTTAACTAAGATTATAAACTAATTTTACAGTGTAGCACAAACTTCAGCAATTCGAGTATAGTTTACTTGACTGTTTACTTTTCTACCTCAAAATGAAGTAACACTCATTTTACGCAAGTAATCTCAACAAAAGACAAAACCTGAATTCTACTTACTATAACAAGTTGTGTGTTTAATGCTATCATATCTGACATATACTGTGAGGGTTCATTGTAAAACACTACCCTTAAATTATGTATATGAATTTCTTCGAATTTCATTGAATTGCAATTCTATTCTACATCCTGTTTTTGACCTTAATTCAAATTCAATTCAAATTCAAGAATTGAATTGGAATTTAGGAGTCATTCTCAATTAAATTCTGAATTGTGCACAAGCCTGCTCTGTATACATTCTCACACACACTCATTCGCCCACATTTCAACCTCCGTTATAAACACACGCACACACACACACACTAACACACACACACACACACACACACACACACACACACACACACAGTATTGTAGATTGCCTGCAGAGGGAAATACAGTATCTAAACTCAGGGCCAGATGTACTAATGCTTTTGCAAAAAGCAAAATAAAATATAAAATAATATTTTTTTAAAACCTTTATTTTACCAGGAAATGCTAACATATATTCTAAAAATATGTATATTCATATTAAATGTAAATTTAAATAGTAAAGTTATTGTGTGATTATTGTGTGACTAAAAGGCTAGTGGCGCTAGGCTGTGACGTTCAAGTGCAGTGCTGCTAAGCGCTAACGGTTAGAAGAACTGGTTAGAACCACAACATGGATCGGTGGATGGCAACAGGTTCTCTGAAGAGAAAAGAGGCAGATGTTAACTTTAGTTCTACTAATAATGAGGAGATTGACAGTGAGTCGGGCCAGATTCCTCATAAAGGTACAAAAAAAGGAGGGTGAAAAGAAAACTTATTCTCTTTCTCTGTCTCTCTCTCCCCCTTCTCTCTCTCTCTCTCGCTCTCAGACAGACAGATGTTCTTATTACTGTAACGTTATACATTTAATAATATATTGTTAAGAAAATACGTTGTTGAAATGAACTTGATTATGCCATCGGGCGCTTGAGTAAATAAATAAATTAATTAAATACGTGGCAGCCGTTGTGTGCAGTAAACTTTCTTTTAACAAGCCTGTTGTATCCGCCCTTTTACGAGTAGCCTATGTGTCAATTAATATTAATTTCTATACAAACCAAGACGGCGGATTCCTAAAGAAATGCAAACACCCACCCCATAAGTGTATTTAAATTAGCTATGTACAGTGACTCAAAGAGTCAAAACCGCTTGGAGCTCCAGTGGAATTTTTTATTTCACGACGAGAATTCAAACTCCGAGCACGGTTCCAATTTCTTGGGCAGTAAAAGCTCACGCTAAGAACCAACCCAGATTTTGTTCAAATCTACACACATATGGCTACTGAAAATGTAAGGTTAATTTATCAAATGCTATTTTGAAGTATTAAAAAACATTTTTGTTTTAGACATATTGGTGCTTTTACAATAGCCTACTGATGTGATGCCCAGTTATAGGCCTAGTTTTAGTGCTAGTAGGCCTATGAAGAGGTGCAGATTAATTCAGGCTGTGTATAGACATTTTATTAAGGGTATTATGAGGTGGTCCACGAAAATTCTTCATTACAAATAGTGGTCCACACACACAAAAAGTTTGAAAACCCCTGATGTATAGTATTATTTCATGATCACTAAACGTTTGATTCTTTTTAATGTTGTCATCACTTAACTTCATTCAACTGCGCTTGTATGTAGGCTCTGCCGTTCAGTTGTGGACCTTTGTAAGCGGTAGGGGGTGGAGAAAGGCCGAGAAAGGCGCAGTTTACACTATGGATTGAAAGTTTGATAAATACGATGTAAACTTGGGTATGACAGCGTTCGCTATCTGCTGTTTGTCCATGCCGCTGATAACACTACATTCGCAAATGTACGTATATCTGGCCCTCAGTGTGTACATAATAAAGAAAGGATTTAATTTTTTACTGTTTATCTCTCCTTTCCACACACACACACACACACACACACGCACACACACACACCCAGGGCGGGCCAGGCTGAAATGCAGCAGCTGAGATCTCGTCTGGAGAGCGTGTGTGTGGAGCTGCAGAAAGAACGTGAGGAGACCGCTCTGCTGAGAGAGGCGCTGGAGCACACACACACACACACACACACACGCCTGGAGCACACACACGCGCAGAGCAGACAGCGCAACGCAAAACAGTCCAGCGCACAACAAAAGGTATGGCGCGCACATACACACACACACACACGCCTGGAGCACACACACTAGCAGAGCAGACAGCGCAACACAAAACGGTCCAGCTCACAACAAAACGTATGACACACACACACACAGACACACACACACACACACACACATATGCACATACTCGCTTGGAGCACACAGCACACACTCTCAGAGCGGACAACACGCACAACGCCTCCACGCACCATCACACAACGCATCTTAACACAGTGTGTGTGTGCGTGTGTGTGTGTGTGTGTGTGTGTGTATGATGTCTGCAGTCTGGTGTCTGCTGCCTGAGGTGAATGTCTGGTGTTTGTCTGAGTTTGATTCTTACAACACTCATGAAGTAAGAAGACCCTGGAGCATTATCTACTTTTGTGTGTGTGTGTGTGTGTGTTGTTCAAGTGTTCGATCCAAACCTGTACACAACACACAAACAAAAAACTCACAGAAACACATCACATACATCACATACACACACACACACACACACACACACACACACACACACACACACACACACACCAACACACACACACAGGTTCTGGACTGTGGAGCCTATAAAGACAAGCATCCTGGCACTGATGACATATGTGAGATAGCTATAAGGTGTGTGTGTGTGTGGTGTGCAGGGGTGTAGTTGGCATATGTGAGATAGCTATAAGGTGTGTGTGTGTGTGTGTGTGTGTGTGTGTGTGTGTGTGTGTGTGTGTGTGTGTGGTGAGCAGGGGTGTAGTTGGCATATGTGAGATAGCTATAAGGTGTGTGTGTGTGTGTGTGTGTGGTGAGCAGGGGTGTAGTTGGCATATGTGAGATAGCTATAAGGTGTGTGTGTGTGTGGTGAGCAGGGGTGTAGTTGGCATATGTGAGATAGCTATAAGGTGTGTGTGTGTGTGGTGAGCAGGGGTGTAGTTGGCATATGTGAGATAGCTATAAGGTGTGTGTGTGTGTGTGTGTGTGTGTGTGTGTGTGTGTGGTGAGCAGGGGTGTAGTTGGCATATGTGAGATAGCTATAAGGTGTGTGTGTGTGTGTGGTGAGCAGGGGTGTAGTTGGCATATGTGAGATAGCTATAAGGTGTGTGTGTGTGTGTGTGTGTGTGTGGTGAGCAGGTGTGTAGTTGGCATATGTGAGATAGCTATAAGGTGTGTGTGTGGTGAGCAGGGGTGTAGTTGGCATATGTGAGATAGCTATAAGGTGTGTGTGTGTGTGTGTGTGTGGTGAGCAGGGGTGTAGTTGGCATATGTGAGATAGCTATACGGTGTGTGTGTGTGTGTGTGTGTGTGTGTGTGTGTGGTGAGCAGGGGTGTAGTTGGCATATGTGAGATAGCTATAAGGTGTGTGTGTGTGTGTGTGTGTGTGTGTGTGGTGAGCAGGGGTGTAGTTGGCATATGTGAGATAGCTATAAGGTGTGTGTGTGTGTGGTGAGCAGGGGTGTAGTTGGCATATGTGAGATAGCTATAAGGTGTGTGTGTGTGTGTGTGTGTGGTGAGCAGGGGTGTAGTTGGCATATGTGAGATAGCTATAAGGTGTGTGTGTGTGGTGAGCAGGGGTGTAGTTGGCATATGTGAGATAGCTATAAGGTGTGTGTGTGTGTGTGTGTGTGTGTGTGTGTGTGGTGAGCAGGGGTGTAGTTGGCGTGGGACGCCGTCCCCCCACTTCTTGGAGCATTGTTTTGACCATTTTAATAGGCATCTATTAATATAATGAACATGGTTACAAGTGATAACAACAAGTGCATACATCACGCAAACGTCTTCAATTAGGCCTCTTTGTCATAAAAATTTGTTACAAGAATGACCGTCATGCTGTAGCACTCCACCATAGTATAAAGGCATTAGAAAACTATACAGCTCATCGATCCGCGTTACCCAAAAGTAGCTAGAAAGTGGCTAGAAAACCATAGATTATACAACTGCCTGTATCCGAATCTAGCAAGCATCTTCATGGCCCACTGTTGCGATTCCTTCGATTGTGTTTTGCAGAAAGCAGGTAGGCTAGTCTAGTGGTCAAAATGACATCATAACATACATAAGCATGTGTGAGTAATACGTTACGAATATTTTTATCGAGGGAGTGCCGCCACATGTGATGTGTTTAGGGATTAAATATCAAAAATGGTATTAGGCCTATTTGTAATGGAAATGACTGATGCATAGGAAACCAATATAAAGCTATTTAACCATAAGCAATGACCCAACGGTGAACCTGCGCACGAAACAACTTTAGGAAAAACTTAGATTGGAGCAGCTACTTTCATTCAGACAAAAAGGCAGCAGTAACTGCCACTTGCCTGCCTAATGTATTTCTTTCTTTTTTTTTATTTCTTTTTTTATTTTATTGACTGTGCACCTCTGCATTTCAATCATAAGCAATGACATTGATATGACACCCCCTCAAATAGAGCTACACACAGCGTATTAAATGTGTGTGAATCCTGCTTGTGCTATTCTTATTGCCATGGTTTACGTGTGGTAATGAATGAAGCCATGCCACATGTTATGCATAAATGAGATTAGACTACGCTAGATTAAGCTACTCTACATTATGGTTTGTCTGTTTATTGTATGATGCAACAAAATGAAAAGCTACAGGACCGATGTTCATAAACTTTGGTGGTAAAGTGTAGTTTGGGTGAAGACATTACATTTTAAAGCTAATCCAAGTCATGGAATGGATTTGTGAATTTGGTTTCACGTTCAGGAAAGCTGGTCACAATTTGGCCTTGGCCTTACACACTGATGTACGTGGAGGTGAGAATGTGACAGTTTTTGCAATGACGTCATTAAAATATCGTCCACCCACTTTAAAAATCCCCACTACACCACTGGGTTCAACATGACTTAATTTAAAAAATGTGTTTTGGATTGTACCCACTTAAATCGCCCTGGTGGTGAGAGAGATCACAACAGAGCAGTGGCTATTGAAGTGGGAACTATGCACTGGTGTCATGCATGATGTGCTGATCATAATAAAGGCGTCATATAAGTATAATCATTCATCACACTGTGTGTGTGTGTGGAAGGAGAGAGAGAATGTGCTTGTGCTTGTAGCTCTACTTCCCCTTTTATGAATGAGAAATTATATCATGAGCGAGAATTAAACAGACGGTGTGTTGAATACACTCTCACACACACACACACACACATCAGATGACTTTTTCAGGTGAAATCTCTTTTTCCTCTCAGTCAAATTTAGCTGAAACACTCATGAACCTGACATAAGACAGCGGAATAAGACAAGTGAGACTTGTGTGTGTGTGTGCATCTGTGTGCGTGAGAGAGTGGAAGACAGACATATACATTAGAGGGTGACTAGTGTGTGTGTGTGTTTTATGATCCTTGCTGATAAGTAAACTGGACACACTGTTGCTGCTGTAAAGCAGGTTGTTCGCACACACAGCCCCAAGGCTGAGAGTTTGATGAGTTTGGGAAGGAGGGTTTTATCTCCACTTTAGTAGCCTCTTGGATCTCCTTAATCAGGTGTGTGTGTGTGAGAGAGTCTGATGGGTGATGTGAGGTGTGTGTGTGCTCACCACCCATCCACCCCCCACACACACACACACTCGTTGGGGGCAGAGAGGCAGTTGAAGTAAACATGGAGATTAAGCTCTAATGCTTATTTAAATATTACTTCCCTGCTAACTCGGATAAGAGTGTGGGTATGTGATTGATCGTGTGTGTGTTTGTGTCATATGTAAGCTGTGTGTGTGACTCATATGTATGTAAGCCTTATCCTCACTTATGATGTTATTAAGTTGTGCTCTGTCATCACTCCTAGAGGAACAACTCAGATCTAAGCATTTACTATTTTAATCTCATAACACAGGATTAGAGATTGGAGAAGAATTGATGTTACGTCATTTCTATGTTTGTGAGTGTGTAAACTATGCTATGTAAATGTAAATCAGGTTTCTAGGCCAAGTATACTTGCGTATACAAGGAATTTGGTCTCTGCATTTATCCCATCTGTGAATTAGTGAACACACAGAGCACACAGTGAACATACAGTGAGGTAAAGCACACACTAACCCGGAGCAGTGAGCTGCCTGCTACAGTGGCGCTCACTGAGCAGTGAGGGATCAGGTGCCTTGCTCAAGGGCACTTCAGCCGCTGATGCCACTGGTCGGGGATCGAACCGGCAACCTCTGGTTCCAAGCCCGAAGCCCTAACCAGTAGGCCACGACTGCCCCTATGTATATGCATATGTGAACCTGCAAGGCGAAACCAGTCGCATTGGTAACATTTACAAAATTAAGTTATTGTGCTCACATGAACGGCCATAAACTAAGTTTTCCAACGATATGTATATCGAGGGTATTACAACAAGTATCGCTAAGATAACCTCATCCAAAGTTGGCATGGTTCTCCTGTTACGATACGCCAGAAGAGTAGAAAATCACCTTTTTAAGTAAATTGTCACGTGCGACAGTGTGAGGACACAGCTATTATTAGCCTTATGGTAGCGTGACTTTGAAGCGGATGACTGACTATGTGCAGTTTCATCAACCAGTGAGTGTCTTTTTCTGCCCCCTAGTTAATACCTGGGACGGTCATAAGGTGTCACTATAGAATATAATTAATGTATTTCGGGGGAAGTAAGGGGAGAGGAAGTTCTGTGTACACAGATTGTGTATAGGCCTACTTTTAAAATGTGCTACGTCAATGGAAAACTTCTCCTGGGGCCGTATTCACAAAGCCTTTTATCTTACCACTAGGAGTACTCCTAAATCGCACTAAAAGATTTTAGCTAGGAGTTTTCTCTTAAAAGTTATTCACAAAGCCTTTCAGACCTACTCTTAGTAAGGAAAAATGACAACTCCTAAACTAAGAGTGAGTCTTCGTTGCTATGGATGACGTCATTACTCATGCACGAGCTTGACTGAAGTGACCATCTTGATTGGCTGATGATTGAACGCGGGAATGATTCCAAACACCTCCCTTACGATGATGAGTGACAGATGACAGGTCTGAGAATGCGTGCGCTACACAAGTAGTGCGAAGGACGGAAGATGATGAATAACTGAATAAAAAGGCCTAGCCTAAATGAATAAAGAGTAAGGGAAAACAAATAGCCTATAGCCTAATGAAACCTAGGCCTACGGATTGATGCAGTATCTTTGCAACATTATTAAATAAATCAGTCACCATAGGCTATGCCTACGTTTGCAAAGAGGAAACCATTTTAATTTGATTCACAATGAAACGTTATATTTAATTTACATGTTAACAATGAGTAGTTTTGGTTGTTGTTGGTGGCGTTATTGCATCCCTTTTATGAATGCAAAATTGTTCCCTCGCGATTGGAAGCTCTTGTTGCCGCATAGGCGACACATTTCAAAACATCGCAACGTGAAATGCCACAAAAAGCTGTTTGTGAATAGGTCTTAGTGAGTTAGGAGTCCTCTCGACTTCTTTTAAGCTGTCCCAGACTTAGGTGCTACTTTTAGGTCTAAAATGCTTCGTGAATTACTTTTAGTGAAAAAAAAAATAGGAGTCCTAAAGTTAGGAGTGACACGCCCATTATTTATAGGAGTTGCTCCTAAATTCCCACTTAGGAGCTACTTTTAGCCTTAAAATTCTTTGTGAATACGCCCCCTGGTCCCTAAAATGACGGCAGGATATTTCTAAAAGTTCGTGCTTTTGACCGTTCGTGCCCTGAAAGGAAAGTCTTTCACATTCATATTCGGTTACATCTGCCAAGAACGATAGGGAGCTGACACATTGAGTTATGAGTAATGAGTAAATTTGAGCTCTACCGTAAAACCTTATAGCGGCGTGGACAAAGGGAATGACTGCTAATGTGTTGAATCTTCACCTAAATAAAGTCAGAGTTTAACAGTCAAAACGTATGTGAACGTATGTGTATTAACTGTGAAATTTGTTCAGTGTATGAAAGTGTAGACTGTATACTGTCGAATTATGTGAAAACATGAAATTCAACATTTTTAACCCGTACGTTTGTTTATCATGGATTTTCTCAAAATAGCACTGTTTCGCCTTGCAGGGTCACATATATGTATGCAGGTGTGTGGCCTGAATACTTGTTGTAATTGTTAAATTATTCACTTCACATATCAGCTACACCATCTAATGCAAGGTGTGTGTGCCTTTGTTTGTGTGTGTGTGTGATGTGTCTCATGTCACATGTCATCTCTCTCTGTATCTCAGGTAGTGTTTGTTGGCAGACAGGAGAGAAGGAGAGTACCACACAACTGTGGGCAGAAAGCAGAGCACGAGGAGAGGGTGAGAAATACACAGCTGTGTGTGTGTGTGTGTGTGTGTGTGTGTGTGTGTGTGTGTGTAAGTAAAGTAAAATAAAGTATATGTATATAAAATGTGTGTGTGTGTGTGTGTGTGTGTGTGTGTGTGTGTGTGTGTGTAGTTGTCTATAGAGCGCAGCAGTCTCCAGGAGAAGCTGAGGAAGAGAGACTATGAGGTGGAGACACTCAAGAAGCACCTGCGAGAGAGAGAGGAGGAGCTTACACATGTGACATCACAACTCACCTGTATGACATCACAGACACCCCCACCTGAGGCCACACCCACAGAAACAGATCACTGAAGAGGCGGACGATAGGGTGTGTGTGTATGTGTGTGTGCGTTAGAGGGTGACAATTTTTTGGGACTCCCGCGGGTCACGGTATTCCCGCGGGAGTCCTGCGGTACGGGAGTCAATTTCACTGTTGGTAACGTGATGGGGACGGGACGGGCAGAAGTGGACGGGAGGGGAACGGAGGAGATGAAATTACAACATGCGGTGAGTGCACCCAAAGATTGCAAGGCATTTCTAGAAAAGAGAACCACTTACAACTCACAATACGTTTGTTGATAGGCTACTCTGCGGCTAGCAGTAGCCAATCAGAGCAATACAAAGCAGCTGCCCTGTTCATAAGCCAATCAATCAGCGTCAGCGACTACACCTAAAACTGAAGGTGTTTTCTATTGCCATATCAACGTGAGCTAATTGCTAACGTTATATGAGATGCTAGTTTTTGTAACGGCAGGAATAAACACACATGGTAACAAAATCAATCTAAACATGTGTAGCTTTACTCAACACATTAAAACTAAGGTACAGTGTAATTGTCAAGTTGTATGGCTCACTGGGTTCAAAGTCGATCTTAATAACCCTCGTCACCTCGACTAGCCTATGTGGTGGTTGTTATGGGAAACTTGCTAATAAATGGCAATAAAGCTTAACTGTAGTGAAGTTCGCAAGATTGGAAAGAGGAAATAGCGTTTACATTTCTATTTAAATTATAGCCTTTCTAATGCACTTTTGTGCGTTTTAAATCCGAAATAAGATGGAATGTGAGGAGACTGTAATTAACTTTAAAGAGGCCTATCTACAATTGAAACTATCTGTAGCCTATGACGCAAATAAGCCTCATGTCCGGTCAATGTCTGCTTTAGCCTATTGTTGACAGCAGGGTTTTTTTTACGATTTAAAATGATACTTTCTAGATTTTAATGGGCCATGTTGAAGAGCTGATGTCCGTTATTGTTAATGCAAATATACACTGATTCATGTCCCTTGCATTTTGCAACTGTGAGGTCCATGGTAGGCGCCTGAGAAATATTGTTTCATTTTGCGAGTGATATCCACGTTCTGGCGGTGTTCTAAATGTGCACAGAAGGAGTTCCTAAGCTATATAAGGTATAAGCTAGGCCTATTACACAACATAAATTGTCACTATGCTGGCGACCCAAATAAAATCTATACGACCCACCCTTTGGGAGCCAATGCTTTAGACAACATGGGGAAGGAAACGGGAGTGGGACGGGATTCGGGAGCCTTCCTCTCGGGATTTTGCAGGACAGGATTTTTTTTGGGGGGGCAGTCACGTGATCGGGATATGACGGGAGGATTTGTGTGGGCTCGGGATGGGACAGGAGTGAAAATTGATTCCCGTGTCACCCTCTAGTGTGCATGTGTGTGCAGGGCCAGTAAGGGACACTTAATTTTACTGAGAACTGATAAGTTCTAGTGTGTGTGTGTGTGTGTATGTGGGGGGGAGGTTACGATATGTCTGGTCAGAAATATTAATGTGCTATAGGCCTGCAGTGCATACTAAGGTTTGGATACAGCAGCCTGGTCCAGCTGGTAAGAAGTGTCCGTAACAGGTGACCCAGACTATCTGTGAGGCAGGCAGGTAATGGGTGCGACCACTACACCTTCAGTGTGTTAAAGCAGGACCCGTGGTGTGTGTTGAGTGTTAGTGGTTGGCAGTGTCCTTCAGCCACCGCTTGCTGTTGATGAATCCCTGCATCTCATCGTTGTTGTCTAATCCATAGCTAGGGAAGATGGCTTCTACCACATCATCCCAGCGATGACCAGCCCTGCAAACGTGCCCTGGCTCTCCCGGTCCCCTGCGCACGTTCTCAAATGGCTCAACACGCCACTGAAGTCATTGCACAGTATAGCATAGTACCCCCTGCTCACTTTTACACTGTTTTATGTTCCAGGGCTTTTGAGATCTGATTGTATTACCCTACAATAAAATGATCTGATGGCATTACCCTACAGTAAAATCAATGAGTATTTCTACATGTCTGCCCAGCACACACGAGAGTTTGTGTGTGTGTGTGTGTGTGTGTGTGTGTGTGTGTGTGTGTGTGTGTGCGTGCCTGCGTGTGTGCTTGTGTTTGTCTTTGTCTTTATGTGTGTGTGTGTGTGTCACACCAGGACTGTACCATTTGAGGACTGAGGAGGAGCCGTTCTGTGTTGGTGTGTGGGACACAGTGAGGTAGGGGCTGAGTGCTTGTGTTCTGTGTTGATGGGACACAGTGAGGTAGGGGCTTCGACCACACAGCCCAGGCTGCTGAAGTGCCACAAGAGCGCAGCCAGGGACTTTCACAAACAGTGTTCAGACCGGCCACAACATGTTAACGGCCCGCAGGGAATGCTCCTGAACTCCCCGATTAACCACTCTGGCTGTGTGTGTGTGTGTACGTGTAATGTGTATGTACGAGAGAGTTTGTCAGCATCATCAACATATCAGCTAAAACACCACAATCACACAAACACATGCACAGCTATGCACACACACATACACACACACACATGCCGTCATCACCAAGACAGCGGCTCAGCAGCTACATTTGCACATGACTCACATCTGTTCTGGGGGTCAATGTCTCTCTCTGCATCAGTCACACACACACATGCATGCACTCACACACACACACACACACACTGTGTTACTCGAGACAGACCAACTGGAGACAGCTACCTGACTGTCCAGCTGTCTCTTTGTAAATGGCTTTAGGTCAGGGAGCGGTCACTTCTGAATGTTGTGCACTTATACACACACACACACAGTCTTAGACGCTCCTTTTCTTTGCTCTTAAACACACTGCATTGTATGGAGGTCCATGTTAATGTGACCAACCCACAGATTCCTTTGGATTTGACTGATTTGTTGAGGTGCAGTTGTGTTGTTTATTATACAGATTCATTCAGTCGGTGTGTGTGTATGTGTGTGTGTCTGTTAGGAATATGTGGATGAAAACCCTCATCAGACATGTTGTTTGAAACATGCCATGCTACACACACTGGCCTGCACCTGACCTAGTGATGGACGTACTCATGAACTGATTAGGATTGGGTCTCAAACACATCTGGGACGTGTGTGTGTGTGTAAGGTGATATAACTCCTTCACCATTCTGAAGGGAGACGTATTAGTCTCCATCACAGAAAAAAAAACCCCACACACAAATAGACACATTGTCTTAGCTCACACACCACCTTACACTATCTCCCTGTGTCACATACACAACCAACACTAACTATTAACACCATGATACTGTACGTGCATCAGATAGTTGTGTTCACTTTGTCTGTGTATATTGTATCTGTCCCTATCAAATTAACTTTATGAAAAAGAAGAAGGTTCTCTCTCTCTCTCACACACACACACACACACACACACTTATATACACACAAAAACACACCCAAACACATATACACTTATATGCACAAACACACACATGTATACACACAAACACACATACACACACTTGTACATGCAAACACACATAAACACACACACACATCCACAATGTTGCTGGTTGTTGTTCTGGAACGTCATCACAGAGTGGCCTCAGTGAACCATGACTCAGCATTTAGAAATCCAGAAAAATGGACCAAGGTCACCCAGCACCACAACAAGAGTCTGTGTGTGTGTATGAGAGAGAGAGAGATTGTGTGTATGTGTACTTGTGTGTGTGAGAGAGAGATTCTGTGTGTGTTTTAAAGCAACTGGTATACCACGGCTCAGCATTGCTCCTAATAGCCTTCTGCCTAGATCAGTCTGATAATGTGTGTGTGTGTGTTGTGTAGATCAGTCTGATCATGTGTGTGTTGTGGAGATCAGTTTGATCATGTGTGTGTGTGTGTTGTGGAGATCAGTTTGATCATGTGTGTGTGTTGTGGAGATCAGTCTGATAATGTGTGTGTGTTGTGTAGATCAGTTTGATCATGTGTGTGTGTTGTGGAGATCAGTCTGATAATGTGCATGTGTGTAGCCTGGCGAGCCAGACCCACATTAAAATATAGGGTCTGGGCACTCACCGTTCGTAGTGCTCAGTCCGAGGGGCGGGATAATCAGTTGTCTTTAAAATTCCCTCTGCACGCAATAGGACGCAATAGGATATTTGTTTTCAAGTAGCAGGGAATTCAAGCCAAACCGTTGCAACTCTGCCATCAATCATTATGTTAAGCCCACCAAACGACTCTATACACGATTTCAATGTCCTGATTAAGTTTCGATTTCTGGAGCTCACAAGCCAACGGAGAGTTGCTAGACTAGCCCTGGCAGCCGCTAGGGGCGCGTCTAGATTTCTAGGCTAGCATGTGTGTGTTGTGGAGATCAGTTTGATCATGTGTGTGTGAGTGTGTGTGAGTCTGCTTTTCGTTGTTTGCACTGCTTGCACTGTGACTGCATTGCATTGTTTGCACTGTGACTGTTTTTCGTTGTTTGTAAAGCAATGACAAATAAACTATTCTATTCTATGTGTGTGTCGTGGAGATCAGTTTGATCATGTGTGTGTTGTGGAGATCAGTCTGATAATGTTTGTGTGTGTGTGTGAATGTGTTGTGTTGTGGAGATCAGTCTGATAATGTGTATGTGTGTTGTGTAGATGAGTTTGATAATGTGGCTTTTTGCCTCTGAGGATTCGATGTTCAAAGACAGATCTAATAGTGTTCACTTCATTATGTAAACAGCGCTCATCATCGCCTGTCACCGCCCTCTAACGCTATTTGCGGCCCTTACAGCTGAACGGTATAATTCAACCACAAGGGCAGTTCAATGGAGTTGACTGATGGCAACATTAAAAAGAATCAAAAGTTTAATGATCATACATGATAACTAGATGTACCGCATAGTAGTACAAAATATGACCATCGCTCAGTCCTGTTCATCGCTTGTCAATTTGTCTCCATCCCCTACTCTTGAAACTTTTGTGTATGCTTGTATGTGCATGCCTGTGTGTGTGCGTGCATGTATGTGAGTGTGTTTGTATGTGTGTGTATTTGTGTCTGTGCGTGTGGATGTGTGTGAGTGTGTGCACGTGTGTGTTTATACAGTTAGGAACAAAAGTATTAATACCCCTAGTGAATATTGATTTTCTCTTGACCAATATGTTTGTTCTGACTGAAAATGACACTGCCACATGCCAAAAAAAGGCACAAAGGCCTCATGTCAGGGCACCAAGGCCAAAGTTAACTATTAGTAGTAGGCTATAAAAATTATCAAAGTTGTATTTAGCCTATTCACTCTGAAATTCAAAACTGGATTACTCTGGAACGGCTAACTGTACAGGGGACTGCTTTACACCTTTGTGTTCGGTAAGGTCTCCTGTTTATTCTGATATATGGGTTGTCGTGTTAAAAGAAGGGTTCGTAAAGTATTCCACCGAGATGAATGGGTATGGAGATCATGGGACGCAACACCTTCAGTAGAATGTATGATTAAATTGAATTATATTATTTACTTTTCTCGCGAACCGTTCAACACAGCAATTATCGGCTAACATCGTTTAAAAGCTGAGAAAAAGCTCTTTCATGTGATACGTGTGATGTCTGTGTGATGAATAGGCTACTTCGCGAGTAGTTCAACTGAGAATTGGTGAATTTGGACGCACTTTCTTTCTTGCGCTGCCACTTTCTCCACTGCGTAAATGACTAAATTAATTTGCGCTGTGAATGCTAAGATTATTTTGACAGGCCACAGGCTAAATAAAAATCGCGATTAGTAGGACGCAAAGCAGAATATTGAAAGAAGGGGGCACCAAGGCCACCGTGGCCTGTAAACCTCTGATTTTCAAAGGGGCCTCACGGCCAACGCAAGGGGCTACGACGGCCATGGCTCGCTGTGAAATTCCTACCCTAGCCTTCAGTCATTACAGTGGAATAAGTGTGTGTGTGTGTACTCTGAGAATGGGCCTTCAGTCATTACAGTGGAATAAGTGTGTGTGTGTGTACTCTGAGAATGGGCCTTCAGTCATTACAGTAGAATAAGTGTGTGTGTGTGTGTGTGTGTACTCTGAGAATGGGCCTTCAGTCATTACAGTGGAATAAGTGTGTGTGTGTGTGTGTGTACTCTGAGAATGGGCCTTCAGTCATTACAGTGGAATAAGTGTGTGTGTGTGTGTGTGTGTACTCTGAGAATGGGCCTTCAGTCATTACAGTGGAATAAGTGTGTGTGTGTGTGTGTGTGTACTCTGAGAATGGGCCTTCAGTCATTACAGTGGAATAAGTGTGTGTGTGTACTCTGAGAATGGGCCTTCAGTCATTACAGTGGAATAAGTGTGTGTGTGTACTCTGAGAATGGGCCTTCAGTCATTACAGTGGAATAAGTGTGTGTGTACTCTGAGAATGGGCCTTCAGTCATTACAGTGAAATAAGTGTGTGTGTGTGTGTGTGTGTGTGTACTCTGAGAATGGGCCTTCAGTCATTACAGTGGAATAAGTGTGTGTGTGTGTGTGTGTACTCTGAGAATGGGCCTTCAGTCATTACAGTGGAGTAAGTGTGTGTGTGTACTCTGAGCATGGGCCTTCAGTCATTACAGTGGAATAAGTGTGTGTGTGTACTCTGAGAATGGGCCTTCAGTCATTACAGTGGAATAAGTGTGTGTGTGTACTCGGAGAATGGGCCTTCCGTCATTACAGTGGAATAAGTGTGTGTGTGTGTGTGTGTGTGTACTCTGAGAATGGGCCTTCAGTCATTACAGTGGAATAAGTGTGTGTGTGTACTCTGAGAATGGGCCTTCAGTCATTACAGTGGAATAAGTGTGTGTGTGTGAGTGTGTGTGTACTCTGAGAATGGGCCTTCAGTCATTACAGTGGAATAAGTGTGTGTGTGTGTGTGTGTTTGTGTTTAATCTGAGAATGGGCCTTCTGTCATTACCGTGGAATAAGTGTTGGAATAAAGGCACTTTGAGTTTCTGATGTTGGACAGTATATGTGCATGTATATGTGTGTGTATGCATGTGTGTGTGTGTGCGTGCGTGTACATATGTGTGTGTGTGTACTCTGGAGTGAGTGTTTACAACATTCCATCGTAGAGCCACAAGGCACTGGGGCTATTCTGGGCAGGACTGAAGATCTGTGTGTGTGTGTGTGTGTGTGTTTAGTGGACAGGAGGGCAGGAGGGGATGTGATGGAATGTTTGTGTGTGGGGGGTGGGGGGGGGCTATATATATTTCGGAGGATAATTTTTCAGTGTGTGTGCATGTGTATGCTGGACACAGCCAATGATCCATGAAGGCTAGATTTTGTTCCAATCCCTCCACACACACACACACACACACACACACACACACATTTTCACTCTCACCCTCTGCACTTCTTTGTTCCATGTGTGAGAGAGAGAGAAGCAGAGTACATATGGGTCAAGTGAGAGAGAGAGGTAGGGTTTGTTTGTGTGTGTGTGTGTGTATACAGTATGTGTGTGTGAGAGAGTGTGTGTTTGTGTGTGTCTGTGTGTGTGAGAGAGTGTGTGTATGTGCATAGCTGCTCGCCTGGGGGCACTGCAGTGTGTAATCTGAATGGAACAGGCAGAGAAGCTGCTTCATCCACCAGGACACTCTCTCACACACACATCATACACATGTGTGTGTGTGTGTGTGTTCCCTGGCTGTGTGTGTGTTTTGATTTGAGAGAGAGAAAGAACAGGAAGGGGAAGAGAGAGGGATGACGGGGGTATTTAGAGATGACGGGAGCATTTAGAGGTGAGGGGGGTATTTAGAGATGACAGGGGCATTTAGAGGTGAGGGGGGTATTTAGAGATGATGGTGGTATTTAGAGATGACGGGAGCATTTAGAGGTGAGGGGGGCATTTAGAGGTAAGGGAGTATTTAGAGATGATGGGGGTATTTAGAGATGACGGGCATTTAGAGATGAGGGGGGTATTTAGAGGTAAGGGGTATTTAGAGATGACGGGGGCATTTATAGGTGAGGGGGGTATTTAGAGATGACAGGGGTATTTTTTAGGGTTTCCTCGACATTTATCAAGAAGCTGCTGTTCTTTCGAGTCTGTGCAGATGGAGGAGTGGTTCTACTGGGTTCCACTGGGTTCCACTGGGGTCTATGTTTTCAAATGGTCTGTGGCCTGTGATCTCTCTATTAATGAGCTTTCAATTTTGATATGTATTCCTGTCCTCTACCCCCCATCCTCTCCACCCCTCAACCCCTCTCTCTCCTCCTCTCCTTTCTTCCTCTCCTCTCCCCCCCTCTCTCTCCTCCTCTCCTCTCTGACCTAGATCCAGTCAGGCAGATTCTGCTCCACATCTCTTCTTCAGGCAAATCACTCATTCACAGAACAGATTGCAAACTAGGCCTGCATGACCCTCTCTCTCACACACACACTCTCTCACACTCCCTCTTTCTCCCTCTCCCTCCCTCTCTCTCTCTCCATCTTTCCGTAAGCTCCGTCTCAGACATGCCCACCATGCAAGCACAGCATGCCTTATCAAACCAACAGCTGTCTGGCATTTCTACTGTTTGGATATTTTACATGTATTCATTTTCATTCATTTTTTTAGCAGACACTTTTTCATTTTGACTGATCCAGGCAGATTTTATACATCTCAAACAATGAATAACTGGTCAGCGTCTACACACTTAATGAAATAATCAACCTGGTCTCATTAGCGAAACATTCCCCTACCTATCTAAGCCATACAGTATGTATTATATAAAGCTCTTGGCATGCTGTGTGCATGTTTTATGCACACCCTTTGTCATTTTATTTCAATTTTATTTCATCCCCCTTTTTATTTCTTTATTTTCAAAGCATTGTTGTTGTGTGTTTGCCTTGTTCAAACTTGTAATCAATAAAAACCTTAACAATCCACTCATCACAGAGCACAGACCTGGATACAAGAGAGAGGCAGATGCGAGAGAACTTTAATATCACTCAAAGTCAAAGTCAAAGTCAAAGTCAGCTTTATTGTCAATTTCTTCACATGTTCCAGACATAGAAAGAGATCGAAATTACGTTTCTCACTATCCCACGGTGAAGACAAGACATATTTTACCAATTTAAGTCCACAGACAAACATAACATTCAAGTAAACAAAAAAGTAAGTAAATAAGTAAATAAGAGGGCACATATAATAATGAAAAAAAATAAGAGCAGCAAAATTTGGTTGAAATTGTGCATAGACAGTCAATAAAATACTAGTGCAAAGTCAGGCCAATAAAAGGCTTGGGTAGTTCTGTTTGACCTAAGTAAGAAAGAAAGTGGCATAGTGGTGCAAGTTATGTAAGAGCAGCAGAAGTGTTGTGTTTTCAGGACAACAACAAGTTGTAAAGTGTACAAGTGTGCAAGTGGAGTAGTGCAGGCGGCCATTGTGGGTCCAATGTCCAGGATGTTATGTAGCTGAGGGTGGAGGGGGGAGAGGAGGGAGAGAGTTCAGCATCCTTACAGCTTGGTGTGTGAAGCTGTTGGTGAGTCTGGTAGTGCGGGAGCGCAGGCTTCTGTACCTCTTCCCAGAGGGCAGTAGATCAAACAGATTGTGAGCGGGGTGACTTGCATCACTCACAATTTTGGTCGCCTTGCGGGTGAGGTGGGTGGTGTAAATGTCCTTCAGGGAGGGGAGTGAAGCACCAATAATCCTTCCAGCTGTGTTCACTATGCGCTGCAGGGCTTTCCTGTTGTATTCAGTGCAGCTTCCGCCCCACACAGCGATACAGCTGGAGAGGATGCTCTCAATGGTGCCTCGGTAGAATGTGGTCATGATGGCTGGTGGAGCACTTGCTCGCCTGAGTTTCCGCAGGAAGTACAGGCGGCGCTGAGCTCTCTTCGCCAGTGATGCAGTGTTGGTGGTCCAGGAGAGGTCTTCACTGATGTGCACCCCCAGGAATTTGGTGCTGCTCGCTCTCTCCACCACAGCACCGTCGATGGTCAGTGGCAGGTGTTGGGTGTGACCTCTCCGGAAGTCAACAACAATCTCTTTGGTCTTGCTGACTCGAGATTCATATTGTTTATTTATGCAAGACATAAGGGTGCCTGCACTACTGACCAGTGACTCACTTGAGATTAATATTCTTTATTGTCGGAATGCAAGACATAAGGATGCCTGCACTAGTTACTGACCAGTGGTTTTAGTTTTAGTTTTAGTTTATGGTTTCTCTGTACTCTTTATGACAGATATCCACAAACTCTAATGCTGCCTCACAATAAATATCAGAGTTTATAAGCACCCGTGCACCAAGCCGTCCTTCACCAGGGCCCCGCCAGGCAGCAACTGCAGTCAGAGGGAGAGAGAAACCACAGTCAGAGATACCATAGATGTGTATGTGTAGCCTATGCCAGAGATGTACAGTGCGTATAGAAAGTATTTCCCCTTTTATTGCTTTCATAAATGGAATCTTTGTCAAAATAATTTGGCCTTTTTTTACAATAAGTTCATGTCATGTCATGTAATTTTAATTAATTAAAAATATACAATGCAAAATAAGCGATTGCCTCTCACAATTAGTAAAATGGAGATCGCCTGAGAGCAGTGAATGTGTATAGGATAGTAATATAAAGACACCTGCGTCTGTATGGTCCAGTCACTAGTCAGTCATTATTCCTGGCTATAATTCCACTAGAAGAGAAAAGAACACTCCAAACAACTCTAAGAAAAGGTTATTGACAAGCATAAGTGAGGGGATGAATACAAAACAAATTCAAGTCACTTGAAGTGTAATTCCGGCGAAAATTGCCCCAAGGGTGTTTTTCTACATTAAAACACATCAAATAAGCCATGGAGACCATAATTTTCTTTACCAACCACAGAGCTTGGTCTTGCATATGCTATAGCCCCAAATCAAACAGTGGATTAGCTAAGGGCAGTAAGCTAAACACTTCCCAAATAGCTACATTATTTTAACCAGTAATATTGTTCAAACACCAAACCTCATCAGTAGCTTGCTTAAGGTCTCTAAAACGAAGCACCAACAACCAGGGGCGGACTGGGACCAAAAATCGGCCCTGGCATATTTGGCCCAAGCAGCCCTCAAATCGGTCGGCACACCTAATTAAATACAAAATCTTTGCATAAGCATATATTTTCAACTGTCATGGAGCACTGAAAGTGATGTAGCCTAGGCCTCATTGGTTATCTCTCTGACTGATCAGAGGTAGGCATGGAGCATATGATCTCCATATTCAAGTAGGCTAACAAGCAATTATTAAAGAAGAGTTTCTGCTTGAATTCAAAGTATCATTTCAAATTATTCAATGGGCTACAATTGACAGCAGCACCAAACATTACTGAAGCCTATGTGTAACCCCATCGATGTTGAATTTTAGGCGTCTGACAGAAACTGATCAATCTGACCAACAGTTAACGTCAATTTGACACTGTTTTGCTGTCCCGGTTTGCAAATCATTCATTTAGAAAATTTAAGTTGCGCTATTTGTTATTATAATCACAGCACGGCCTTACTATGTTATCATTAGGCTACCATATCATTAAATTATCGCAATTAATAAGCCATCATAATCATCATAGTCAGCATCACAGCCTACCTGCTCCACCACTGAGTTCTTATCATGTAGCCTCAACTAGGCTCGCACTCTCCAACTGCTCTCTGTCCCTTGCTCTGAATGCTTGCTTACATCCTCGTTCAAACTCTAAACGCTGACATATGCTAGCCTACTTGCAATATTGTATTTTTGAAGCTTCTACATTGGTGTTAATTTTGCACAATTGTCACTACCGGCACCCGCCGCAATTTCGTGTAGGCAACTTCGATTAACTTTTGATGCACTCACAGAATCCTGGCTTTGAGCCAAAATGGGAGGGGTGGGGTCTGACGTGAGCTGTTATTGGATCAGTCCAGTGTCAATATTGAAATGTAACCAATAGGCCGCTGATTGTCCTTCCTTTGGGCCGATCGTTGGCCAAAATAATTAAATTATATATATAGCCTATTCTGTCGGCCCAAATGGTGCGTCAGCCCACAGGGAAATTGCCCGGTATGCCAGATGGCCAGTCCGCCCATGCCAACAACCTAGTTAGCGAACCCGGAGTTTATTACAGAAGACTGTTAAAACACTTACCACTGTCCCCCTACCAGCACCGCAGTCACACTATAAATTCTTTGGTCACCTCTATTAACGATTTACGGCTCCCCTATTGTTTACATGTGTTGAGATGGTCAGACTCGTCTGTTCTTTCTCTTTGTATTGGTTGGTGAGTTATCCGTCTGAGATGGTCAGACTGGGCCTTTTATTCTATAAGAATTGAAAGTGTGCAGATCTTGCTGTTTACATTTTCATTATAGTACTATGGACAGGCTTAGGAATGCCATTTCTAAATTTAGTAGAATTTGTGGAACTGACAATGATGACAGCAACTGTAATTCAATTGTGGACAGTGTTGGGAGTAATGCGTTACAAAAGTAATGTAATTACTGTAATATATTGCTGTTTGCGGTAACGCGGTAATGTAAGGCATTACAAACATTTTTTTTACTCGGTACAAACTTCAGTAACGCGCGTTACAATGCATTTTAACCCAAAATTAAGCAGTGTTTTGTTTTGATACATATTCGCAAACACCACCACGAGAACAACACAGGAGAAAAAATCCGAGCAAAATAGTAGAACGTTATCTCCTGATACTGGTTGAAGATGACTGTGGCTGCAGCAGACTCGAAGTCGGACTCTCTTTGCGGGATGGACATAAGCCTACGCTCATTATTTTTAGCTTGTCAGAGACAAGGATATGAAGAACATAATAGTGCATTTGTGTGCGAAACCGAAAGATCTCACTATGCCTCGCGAAATAGCACAAGTCATTTAATGAAACATCTAAAGTGGTGCCACGCTAATCTTTTTGATTCTTGATAAAACACAAACTATGCTCTTCTAGTGCATGTCAGCTTTGAGCTGTGAACTTGAATTAAAGAGAATAAAGGGATAGAAATGCAGAAAAAGCTCATGTAGCCTGGCAGTGCCACCGCTTCCACGCGCATCACGCACTTTGCGTAAGGCACCAAAGGACAGAGGGGGCACCCAAATGTAACCAATAATAGTAGCTTTACTGCAAACTGCGTTTCATTCTTCATCAATAACGTCAATGTCAGAATGCACTAACACCATGGTACATGCAAGTTTGATACTTTTTGGGTTCTCTCAATCTCCACCACGTAGTACTAGTAGAATGGAATTGGTGGGTCTTCAATAATTCGTTTTCCAAGCATTTACATGAAGCACATAATATGCCGAGTCGACAAAAAAAAATCCAAGGTGGATAGGCTACCAGGCTCATAATTCACTTTTATTTGCAAAACGAAATGTGAAGCAACATGTCATTGCATACTTTCCAAAGCAATGAAGGCTGCTTAAAACAACTTAACATTGTGCATATTATTGTTAATATTGTGCTATCAATGTAACTCAACAAACAAGGCTTGTAAACAAGAGCTGGCAAAAGGGCATTATGAGAACGTAAAGATCAATGCTCTTAAAGTGATAGTGCACCATTTATAAGAAAACAGCATTTCTTCAGAAATTAATGTTTAAAAACACACACTAATGGTCTGTAAATAATAGGCCTTTTATTTTACTTTAGGTGTTTGAGTTATCATTTAAATGTCACTCACTCAAAGCCACTCACTTAGGGCACCGAAATGCCACCATCTTGACATGTCTTTATTAAGCTTTGATTTACAATATAGTAGGCTCTCTATTGATTTTAATGAGCAGGCCTAGGCCTTAAAGTTACAGTATTTATATCACAATTTACCAGACTTTGACCTTTTGTCTGTTTTTAACAATATTATATGACTATGATTGTTCCTTGTATTACATCATGAGCACTGCGCCTATTGCATTCTACTGTTGTTAGACTTAAGCCTAGCTCAGTTATTATGCTATACCACATCTCCATCCATTGGAAGAGCAGTGAGCTGCATTGAGCGTAATAAACTGCATTTAGAATGGCAAATCCATATTTCTAGATATTTTGGTGAAAGTAACTTAAAAGTAACGCAATAGTAGTGCAATGCCTTACAATTCAGAGACAGTAATATTATAATGTAACAACTTACTTTGAAATGACCGTAATAAGTAATGCATAATACATTACGATTTTGAAGTAACTTGCCCAACACTGATTGTGGAAGGATTCAAAGAAACATATCAGGAGTCTTTTTACAAGAGTTTAAGCTCAAAATGTCATTAGTATCTACTTTTGAACCGATAAAATGTCTTAATATCTGGAATACACCTGGTGGAGAGCCAATTAGAGACTAGTTGGATAAGAATAGTACTATGTAAATATTTAAAAGAAGATTATCTTGTCTCGCTTGCATTTCAAATACTGGCTGTTTGACTGACCTCAACAAGTAGAAGAATTAAAACTAAATGGATTGTGGTTGTTTGGCTGTGAAGCCTGGGTCAAGATACTAACACTCTTACTGCGAGAGAGTGTCTGTGATGAGCATCCAACTCCTCTCTTTGAGTTTAGCTTTATCTGTAGCCCCTCCAGGTGCTAGTCTCAGCTCAATTGAGAAGAGACTCTGTGGTCCTTCATCCACGTTGCTGGCCCTCGTCGTTTTGATGCCTGCGAAGCCAATTTCATAGACATATGTCACCCACCCTACCGCCAGTGGATCTACAATATAGCTGGGATATAGAGATGGTCACAGGGGCGATAGGAAGAGGGTCATTCACATGTGACAATATAGATGTCTCAGAACATGCACCCTGCCTGCTGTGTGTCTATTTGTACAATAACATGAGAAGAAAAGCTAAATAAAATGTGACGAAAAGATATTAACTGCTGTGAAAAACCACACCAGAGGTCCATTCAAAGAACCAGACTGAACAAACTGACAAGACACACAGTAGTGAAAGCTGATATTTCAGCCAAGCTGTTTAGTAACATGACAGCACCTTCAGTGACGTCAGAGGAGGAGAATCCACTGTGGGGATCAGAGACGGGGCAAGTCTGAGTGAACTGCTCAGGGTTCTCTCTTGCTCTTTCACAGCATACCTAAATAGTAGTCTGAGTGAACTGCTCAGGGTTCTCTCTTGCTCTTTCACAGCATACCTAAATAGTAGTCTGAGTGAACTGCTCAGGGTTCTCTCTTGCTCTTTCACAGCATACCTAAATAGAAGCATCTGGCCCTGTTTTCCCAAGGTCTGCATGTGACGATGAAATGTAGATATGGATTAGAAAGTGTGTGTGTGTGTTAGGGGTTTCACCGACTAGTCGACTAGTTGATTAGTCGACTATTACAACCACTAGTTGGTGCTGTAGGCAGTAGTCGACTAGTCGTTAACAAAATGTTTCCCCAGGAAATTGATCTGGCTATTCCAGCCACCAGTAGGCCTACTCCGAGTGAGCGTTTTTTTCCCTAGCGGTGAAATTGTAACACAGTCACCCGACAGCAGTCAAGTCTCCGTCTCTCCCATGTCGATGCCCTCATTCTTTCTTATCGTGAACCAAAAACATGGCAGAGTGGACTTTATAAATGAGAAGGACTAAGACAGCGATGAGTAATGCAGGTACGCTATAGGCTAATGGCCACACTGTTTTAATTGTTGTAAGTTGCCACTGCGATTTATGGTGATTCCAGGTAATTCTTTCGCTAAAGACACAATGAAAAATGCTGAACTTGTGTTTGTGATGTTGGCAATGGTTATGTTTACTTACGTCGTCAATGCAACCAAGCTGCCAGCTGACACCTGTGCTTTAGGCTACGGTCGGCTTTTTTGCTGTTTATATTAATATTAATATATTAATAAATAATAATAATAATAATAATAATAATAATAATAAGTTTTATTTATATAGTGCCTTTCTCAGACCCAAGGTCACAAATTCAACACAAACAAAGCAAGACAACACAAAAACAAACAGTCAAGAAAAAAAGGGCATTTGCAATGAGTCAAACGGTGGTGGAAGGTGAAAAGTGTTCCTGAAACAGAAAGGTCTTGAGGTGAGTGAGCTGTGAAGAGAGGAGAGGAGGGACAGTGGGGGGAGGGATTGAGGGAGGGAATTCCAGAGCGTAGGGGCCATGGCGCTGAAAGACCTGCCACCTACTGTAGGGTAGAGAGTCTGGTGCGGGAGACAGAGAGGAGGTTTTGATTAGAGGATCAGAGGGAGCGGGAAGGAGTGTAAGAGATCAGAAGGTCACAGAATAATGTTTATATAATTTTTTTGCTGTTTATATTAACCAATGTGGATAGAATAACCTATGAATTTTCGTATAGTTATGTTCTTTCTGCATTACAAAAATAAGTATTCACCAGAACTCCACCCTCTGCATCTTCCTTAACATCAACTAACGCATCAACTTAATAAAAAAAAAATTAACAACTAGTTGACTAGTCGTTACTATTATGAACAACTAGTCGACTACGGAAAATCACTAGTCGTGAAAGCCCTAGTGTGTGTGTGTGTGTGTGTGTGTGTGTGCGTGTGTGCGCCTGTGCATGCGTGCGTGTATGTGTGTGTGTGTGTGTGTGTGTGTGGGATTCAGGGTTAACTAAAGACAGCTGTGAGTGGACAGCTCTAGCTCAACTGCCGCTGACAGCTGTTCTAATACAGGAAGTGTGTGTATGTGTGTGTGTGTGGGGGTGGGGGGGTCATGTGAGTACAGGATGGTTTGTATACAAAAAACAGAAAGGTGTGTGTGAGTGTGTGTGAGCGTGTGTGAAAGAGAGAGAGAGGGAGAGAGAGAGTAAATGATGATACACATACTTCCCCTGTCTCTGATTTCAGCAGTGGAATATATATATATATATGTGTATGTATGTGTGTGTGTGTGTGTGTGTGTGTGTATGTATGTGTGTGTGTGTGTGTGTGTGTGTGTGTGTGTGTGTGTGTGTGTGTGAAAGAGAGAGAGTGAATGATGATACACATATACTTCCCCTGTATCTGATCTCAACAGTGGAATCCTCATTTTTCTCTCCTGATGTCCATATATGGTGAGAGCTCAGGTAGGTGTGTGTGCACACGCATGAGCACACCTACTGATGGGGGAAAAGAGAGTGAGATTTACACACACACACACACACACACATAGACACACACACACACACACAGTATCCTGTGAGTCATGGAGCACATTGTACTGACTCATCTTAGTTATCAAATTCTTCTCTGTTCTCTTCTCCTCTCTCTCCCTCCCTCCCTCTCTCTCTCTCTGTCAATTTACTTCCCTCTCTTACATCTAACATAAATGGTGAGAGGGACATAAGAGAGAGAGAGAGAGAAAGAGAGCAAGGGAGATAAAGAGAGTGAGAGAGAAAAAGAGGGAGAGAAAGAGAGACAGAGAAAAAGATAGGCAGATAAAGAGAGAGGGAAAGAGAGAAAGAGAGACGGGAGAGAAAAGGAGAGAGACAGGAAAGAGAGAGGGATAGAGAAATAAAGAGAAGGAGAAAGAGAGGAGAGGGTGTTTTGGAGGCTACAGAGGGAAGAGCTGAACCCGTTCTGGCCCAGATGTGGTTCTGATGAGGACCAGAACTGGTTTGGCTGTGGCTAACATCAGCCATGATTAATGATGATCCAATCAGAATCAGCCATGATTAATGATGATCCAATCAGAATCAGCCATGATTAATGATGATCCAATCAGAATAAGCTATCATGCTATCATTAATAAACACTGTCTACTGTCTGCTATGATCACCATTCACTGTGCAGTCATTCCCTTGTGCACAGTGCAAGGTGTTTTTAGTGTGTGTGTGTGTGTGTGTGTGTGTGTCTTTTGCATGTGTGTAATAAATCCACTTAGTCAAGAGTGTTCCTATGCAAAACCAGGATGGCCCTACTTGTGCTGCTTTTGCATACCGCACAGCTCTGCCGCCTCAGGCCAGAGCCACAGCCAAGCCACTGCAGCGGCTACTCTGAGCTCATGAACAGGACAGTGTCCTGCAGCGGCTCCTCTGAGCTCATGAACAGGACAGTGTCCTGCAGCGGCTACTCTGAGTTTAAAGCAACACCAAAGACTTTTTTGTACCTTAAAATAATGTTTCCAAAATCGTTTCAGTGGTTCATCAACTCGTAACAGGGTGAACGACAATTCTGCATTTATTTTGCGGCCCTCTATCGGCTAAAACCGCACTATGTAAGTTTGCCAGATCGGGTAGCGGATCTGTAGTTCGATGGAATGAGACATAAGAAACTACAAATTTGACTTGCATCTGATGTCGCAATACATCATACTTTTATGAGTCATGAAAAATATTCTACCATGTATGTGAACATCGTTATTTGCAAAGCCGGTGCTGGATAAACAAATAGCGTGCATGCGACAGAGGGAAAGTTCTTTGGGGTTGCTTTAATAACCTGCATGAACAGGACACTGTCCTGTGGCTGTGAATACCAACCAATGGACGGAACACTGGGGGATTCCGACTCTTTGATCTGACCCAACCCTGTGGGACTGTTTTAGCTCCTACTGTAAAGGCACGATTCCCATAGTGGAAACCCCAACTCATAACCTTCATGAAGCACACATATGAGAAGAAAGTACTGCAAGACCCTTGACATGTTCGTACATGTACTCACACCTGTTATGCCAGCTGAGGCACTTTTGTGCCATTTCCCTTCGGGGTTCTGTAAAATAGATTGATGAGGCAGAAGGGACACTAGAGTCTCCAGAGATCCACAAACTGAACCCCTCTTTGGACACTTCAATTCTACAGCCACAGACAAAGGGCAGGTCACAGGACACCTTCCATTTTATCTGTGAGAATACTTTAGTGTCTCCCTGCTGATGACTGCATATGTGAAGAAAATATAACAACAAACCCGAGAAATTACTTTATTGACTTCCGCTTCGCCGCACTAATGCCGAGATTTTACGGGACCAGCAGGGAGTTGCAGAAATACATTTTATTGACTCGGGATTGAATGAGGGCTTGTAAACAGGCAGCTCGGCCCTTTAAAAGGCGTGGCGTGCGCGCGCGTAGCCGCATAACTGCGTCCGAGAGGTTTTATCGCCGCGGCGCCTCGAGAGCCTCCACAACACGGTGCGCGCGGTGGCCGTTTGAATCTCGGAGCGCAACCTACATAAATCGTCGTGCAGCTCGGCCAGGTGGATTATCTCCCGCTCACGAGTCCATAAGGAAAGCAACATAATTCTTACGTCGGATTTACGGACTGCTAACCGACTGCATATGGACCGTAAACACTACGGCATTCTATGCATTTATTCCGTTTTATTTGCTTAGTGAGTAGTTAGCTATATTTGTGCCCGATAACCGTGAGAAATGGCCACCGACGAGCTGTCATCAAAGCTGAACCGTCGTCTGAAAATCGAGGAGGGCGCCCAGGACCCCGTAGCCGTGGACGGAGACCATCCGAACGGATCCGATGAGCAGGAGAAGCCGACCACGGCCAACGCTGACTCGGAGCTGGGCGCTAAGCTGCAGCGACGGGGCGAGATGAACGATGGCGTCGGCGAGCACCAGCAACGCAGCATGAAGGTGTTTAACCCGTACACCGAGTTCAAAGAGTTCTCCAGGAAGCAGATCAAAGACATGGAGAAGATGTTCAAACAGTGAGTAACGTTAGCTCGGTTGTTCGCTCTTTTCCCGCTCGTGGACACCTGTCCATAGGCCATTGCCACCTTTGCTGTTGTCGTGACGCGAGGCCGCATTGAGGTCAGGCTGTCATTAAGCGCAGCTCTGGACAGTGTCCGCAGGATCGTTCTCCCTGGAAGAAAACGACCTGCAATCACGGTGAGATGGAGAATGCCAAAGTGCGCACGAGCCAAACATCATTCCACGAGGCGTGGAGTGTGCTTGTGCAGAATGACGCACTAAAGCGGTGTCTCCTTCGGTTGTAGAATGACTTATATTAAATACAATATTATCCGTTTTCATGAATTCAGACGTAGCCTATTTTTCATATGGACATATATACGAATTTCTGATTGATTTGAGCTAATGACGACATGTGTTTCACTATTTTGTGTAGTTTGGTGACCTTAGAGTGAAACAGTCTTGAGATGTCGCATGTCGACGGCAGGCATAGAGGCCGTGCGCGTGTGTGTGAGTCACAGGGTCAGGTCGTGATGGGAGCCGTGTCACCGACTCATCGGAGGCTGATACAGTGTAACGGGAAATGACCGCAAGTGTGTTTAATTAATTCAAAACATGGCCTTGGTCTCGGGCCCAACCCCTGCTGACCTGTTCACTTACACTTACTGTTTCTGAACACACACACACCTTACAAAGAGAGGGTGTGTATGAGTAAGAGTGTGTGTGTGTGTGTGGCTGACTGATGTTGTAGGAGTCCTGTAGTGTGCTACATGTAATGCCGCAGTAATGTCCTGCTAACACACACACACACACTATGACTATGAGGGAAATGGCAAAGAGTCAGCTGGATGGCTTGACCCACCCTAATTTAGCACAGTTTGAGGCAGATGAGATATGTGGTCATTTCTGTGTAAACCATGTGAATCTCTCTCTCTCTCTCTCTCTCTCTCTCTCTCTCTCTCTCTCTCTCTCTCTCTCTCTCTCTCTCTCTCTCTCTCTCTCTGAGGTGTGAGAGAGAGAGAAATGTAAAGAGCCTCATTCCTTTGTGAGCGCAGTTCTGCCTAGGCATGTAGCTCTGCAAAGCATTCTGGGAGAATTCCCTGCGGTTGCGGTGGTTATCAGGAGCTGTATCTCAGATGTGTGTTTGCGCAGCTAGATCTGCACTAGCAACACTGCGTGGAAAACATGGCCAGAAGCGCGCACACACAGACTTTTAAATATATATATATATATATATATATATATATATATATATATATATATATATATATATATATATATATATATATATATATATTACACACACACTTATACGCACACACACACTTATACACACACACATGCACACACACACTTGTACGCACATACACACGCGCACACACACACACTAGGGCTGCTCCACTGTGCCAGTGATTTGGAACAATCATCCATTTTCAAAACGTATTTTTCTTTACATTTTTAATTGAATTTGAATTCATCACAACTCATTCAAGACAAAATGAGAGCATTGCTATGAAACTATAAGCATATTTCGATTATGTTGTTTTCTGTTGTCTGTAGTCTTAATTTTTGGAAGTCATTGTACGATTAATCTATTAACTTGATTAATTGCGCGCACGCACACACACACACACACACCCACACACATGCACACACCTACACACCTGAGTACCACTATAGTGTAGAATTCACTCTGTTCTGATTTAGAGTGTGAGTGTGTTACGGAGGGAAGAAGAGAGAGTGTTTAAATTTCCCTCATGTCTCAAGTGGTATGCAGATGAGCCCCAGAGTGTTGCAGTGGACACACACACACACACACACACACACAAAGCGCCCGCCTGCCCTCTGCCTGCCGTGGCCGTTCCCACCCCCGGATGCCCCGGTGGGAACAGGGGGTGGGCTTTTGTCAGGAGAATTAGTCAGACATCAGGGCTGTGGTGTGTGTGTGTGTGGGGAGTAGTGGCTCACATTGGCACTGGCATGCAGCTCCGTCCACCGTGCCAACCCTGCACTCTCAAAGGCCTGGCAGCGTGGGAGCTGACACACACACACACACACACACACACACACACACACACACACACACACACACACACACAGAGCTGTGGCACAGGCCACCATTTAGCAACTGAGGCAACCAAAACAGATCATAAAGTGTGTGGTTGCCTGCATGTGTATCTGTGAGTGTGTGTGTGTGTTTTGGGCTGACTCGGAAAAGGGAAGTATTTATTTGGGCACTCTGAAGAGAAGGAAGCTAGTCCTAGCTCTTTTTACGGTGTGGTTGGTGCTTCTAGTTTGGGCTCGTACAGCAAAAGAATGTAGGTGGCCTAGAAGCAGCCAATTCTGGACCAACCTCCTTTAACACAGACACACATTTGTGAAGCTCGTTCAGGATCACATTTAAACACAAACAAACTGAAGCTCTTTCAGGATCACATTTAAACAGACACAAACTGAAGCTTGTTCAGGATCAAACAGACACAAACTCAAGACAATCCCCATGACAAACACACCAAAGCTCTTCTCCGATCACTGTGAGTGAAACGCCCTCCGTTTCCACCTAGACCACTGATCTAAAATTATTCTTCCTCTGATGAAACCTCACTGAGTCACACACATTTTGATTAGAGTTGCTAAAGTTAATTGTGTGTGTGTGTCTCCAGATAGCTCTTCTGACTGCTGCAGTATTCCGCTGTCCCTTATGGCCCATGGTAGGTCTCTTTCTTTCTTTCTTTCTTTCTTTCTGTGGGTCTGTTCTGCTGCTCTTCACTTGTCAGCTTTCATTGATTGTGCTGGAATGTGCTCTGACAAGGGAGGTGTGTGTGTGTGCGCGTGTGCATGTGCGTGCGCGTGTGCGTGCGCAGTGCTCCGGCCAGGGACTTGTTGAGGGATCGTGGTGTGTGTGTGTGCGCAGTGCTCAGGGCAGGGACTTGTTGAGGGATCGTGGTGTGTGTGTATGTATGTGTGCAGTGCTCAGGGCAGGGACTTGTTGAGGGACCATGTGTGTGTGTTGAGCATGTTGGCTGTATAT
>NC_055963.1:35119897-35139897 GCF_018492685.1 Alosa sapidissima | reverse complement strand
GGCCAGGGTGTGCCGGGTTCGGCAAAACTACTCCCAGTGGGGAGGTTAGTGTTTGTATGTTTATGTGTTTGTTTGTTACTATTTGATTTAGGCCTCGCCGTCTTCATACTTTTAGTATGATTGTCTGTGTCTTGAACTTTCATTTTGATTTATCAATAAACCGGTCATCTCAATCATTTACTTCCTTGTTTGTGTTTACTGTTCTCCTTTTATTTAAGTTAACTAGTTATGCAGCCATATGCCCCTAGGCATTTTAACATCCAGGCGTAACAGCACGTGCAAGTGTATTTGTGTGTACATGTACGATCGACTGTTTAAGCTGTAGTGACCTGTGTGTGTACGTGTGCACCTTCGTGTGCAACTGGACATTCAGGCTGGAGTGACCTGTGTCTGTGGGTGTGCAAGTGTGGATGCGTGCTTGTATGTGCGTGTGCATGCACGATCGATTGTTGAAGCTGTAGTCACCTGTGTGTGTGTGTGTGTGTGTGCGTCCGTGTGCGATGTTCAGGCTAGAGTGACCGTGTGTGTGTGTGTGTGTGTGTGTGTGTGTGTGTGTGTATGCCCCCCTACACCTCTGCATCCTCCTTCACCATTGGCACCTTCCATGGTCCCATGGCTGGCCCGTGGTTCTGCTTCTGGTCCAGACCTGTGTGTGTGCTCCCGTTGAGAGAGTCCAGTCTGGTGTGGACTGAGGAACCCCGCCCACTTTCCCATGACCCCTAGCGGGACCAACGGAGACTTAACCAAACACAGCTGGGCGGAAGGACTCGGGTTTCCTCTCATCTCTCTCTCTCTCTCTCTCTCTCTCTCTCTCTCTCTCTCTCTCTCTCTCTCTCTTTCTCTCTCTCTCCAGCTCTCTCTCTGTGTGTGTGAGAGAGAGAGGGAAGACAGAAACTATCCTCTTTCTGTCCTTACCCATGAACATGATCATGGCATAAACCCCCCCCCCCCCCCCTGCTGTGTGTGAGTGAGTGAGAGAGAGAGGGTGTGTGAGTGAGAGAGACTTGCTTGGCCCTGTGCCCTGAGATTTCCTGTCTGAAATGAGATTAGGGGTCTTTTGAATCAAGAACACACACACACACACACACACACACACACACACACACACACAGTTCAAAGACGAACATCTATTTCAACATGAAGTCATTTAAATGTACAGGCAGATTAGACAGGAAAGCTAGATTTTGGTCCAGAGAGAGAGAGTGTGTGTGTGTGGATAGGTATGTTGAGAATGTGTGAGAATGAGCTCATTAATGAATGAGGAGAGAGAAGGAGCGCAAGGTTGTGTGTCTGTCTGTGTGTGTGTGTGTGTGTGTGTGTGTGTGTAGAGGGAGGTCAGTGTGTGAAAGAGTGCTTTGTTCAGTTCCTACAAGGACAGGAGGACAATACTGTCCCATGATGCTCTGGGGGAGGACTGTATGGGTCAGGCCTGCTGTGCTCTAAGAGGACACGTCACACACGCACACGGAGCAACAAAACTCTCTTGTTTGACAGAGGAGCTTCTCAGGGTCTGTCTGAAGGGTTAAGTGTGTGTGTGTGTGAGGCTTGATAACTGATGACTATGGTTTAAGTGGAGAGATTTTTATTGCTCACCATCTTCTCTGGCTTTTATCGGGCTCTTACGATTATCCCCCACACACACACACACACACACACACCCCATCTCCATGCGCACAGCTGACATCAGTCACTATATGCAGCCAAATGAGCTGATTTGACACACAACAGCTGAAGCTGCTCCCCTTGAGGTGGGTGTGTGTGTGCATGCACATCTACACACACACACACACACACACACACACACACACACACACACACACACACACACACACTGACGTTCCCCTTAGCCATCTTTCTTTTCCTTTCTCTCTCTCTCGGTAGTGTACTTGTGCATGCCATCACTAGGCGGTGACACAAATGTTTTCATTAACTCAAGACCTAAATGAGGTGATCTTCCCCCCCACCCACTGTGGTTGTGCACCACACACACACACACACACACAGAGAGAGAGAGAGAGAGAGCTATTAGCCATAGCTGCAGGCACATGGCACAGTACTCGACTGCACCAGGGAGAAAGGGGGGCGGGGGGTTGTGGGGGTTCCCAGGCCTGCTCTGTTCTGATTGGCTGTTGCCTGGTAACAGCGATGTGATGGGGGCAGTGGGGGATTAGTGCCCAGAAATACTGGCAAGAAAAGTATCAGAGAGGACACACACACAGAGAGAGAGAGAGAGAGATCTTTCTGTCTGTATGTCTGTCCATCTGTCTGTCCCTTTGTCCTCAAAAGCATCAAAGCATGGGTAGAGCTGAATATTCTGCTGCTCTCAAGGTGTGTGTGTGAGTGTGTGTGTGGGTTGGTGTGTTCTCACTCATCTCATTCTTGAGCTTGATGGTGCACACACACACGCACGCGTGCGCTTAGAGATTAGTTCCTATCATTCAACTCCTGAGGAATCCCACAATCCCTCTGTCCAACACAGAGCCATGATGTCATTTCCTCTGTGTCAATCAGGGCTTAAGCTGCTGGTCAACTTTAATCACACACACACACACACAAACACACAGACTTGCGCACATCAACACACTCTCACTAGGCCTACTTTGAGGCCTTGCCAGCAGTGCTGTTGAGTGTGATTGTGTGTGTGAGTAACGCAGATCCCGTGTGTGTGTGTGTGTGTGTGTGTGTGTGTATCTGTGTGTGCTACATGTTTCACAGCTAACTAAAGTATAACAAGGAGGTGTCTGTGTGCGTGTGTGTGTGTCCCACTCTTGTGCATGAAGGAACTGGAAGAGGGCGTATGGCTGTTTCTACAGAATCTGACTAGGATTGCTCTGTGTGACTGCCTGCCAGCCTGCCTGGTGTGTGTTGTCTAGACGTGAGCTGCTCAAGTGGGCAGGAGTGTGTTGGCCTGTGTGTGTGAGACATGGTCACGGGGGGACAGGCGGTGCCGATCTAATGATGCATGACACACACACGCACACGCACACGCACACACACACACACACACGCACACACACACGCATATATATATACACACACACACACACACCCTGTCCATATGTACTCACAGCTGGTATCGGCTTTGCCAGCATCAGACAGCGGGTACCCCACTGATACACAGCACCCCCCTACAGGTTAACCAGCTCATTAACCCTCCACACACACACACACACACACCGTTGGTGGGGGGTGGTCATTACGACATACAAAGAAGATCAGCAGAGGAGGGGTCAATCGTGGAGGCACGGCTCTCTTCCCTGTGCTCTCCTCTCTTCAGTGCATGTATGCGCGTACAGCGTATGGCCCAACAGAAAAGTGTGTCTCTTTCTTTCTTTCTTTCTTTCTTTCTTTCTTTCTTTCGGGCCAGGCATCACATTGTGTCATAAGACTTCAGCAGAAGTTGACCTCTGAAAGAGCGTCTGTGCCTCTCCTCTCCCATATAAAGCTGTTCTTGTGTCTGTGTGTGTGATTGAGGAAGTCCTCTCTCTCCCTCACTTCCTGTTTCTCAGAAGGAGTGATGTCGCCGTCATGCAACTTCCTGTCCGGTGGCGCAACACTTCCTCTCCAGGGAAGCTCATCAGATGGCCCTGATAATCATCTTCTTAGCATACGTGTGTGTGTTGTGTTGTGTTTCTGTTATAGCTGGTAGAATGCCTAGTCTGAGGGAGCAGAGTTCAGGCTGATTGTCGATTTGGATTTGGGCCAGAGAATACTGACCACAGACACACAGGACTGAACTTGAATGGCTGCTGAGAAATTCAAAGGATTATTTCTCTCCAGCAGAGAGAAGCCTCAACATGCAGTTTGTCCCAAGGGGGTGTGTGGTGTGTGTGAGTGTGAGAGAGAGACCAAAGAGGGAGAAAGCTTGACATTAGTTTAGATGTGTTTGAGAAAGAGAATGCACGATAGTGTGTGTGTGAGAGAGGGAGAGAGTGTGTGTTTACGTGTGTGTGTGAGGGAGAGTGTTTATACTGGGCCTTGCACCACTCCTTGGGGGAGGGGGGAGTATGTGAGGAATGCTTCCTGATGCAGCAGATTGGAGAGAAAGGAAAACCAACAAGAGATTGAGGAGAGAGAGAGAGAGAGAGAGAGGGAGGGAGGGAAAGAAAGAAAGAAAGAAGGAGTTGGTGTAATTTAGAGGGCAAATTAGTTGTTCGAGAGATGCAGCAAGAGAGTGTGTATGTGTGCGTGAGAGAGGGCGTATGTGAGAGCAAGTGTGTGGGAGTGTGTGTGTCTGTGTGTGTGTAAAAAGAGTGTGTGTGGGAGAGAGTGTGTGTGTGTGTAAGAGTGTGTGTGTGTGTGTGTGGGGGGGAGAGAGAGAATGTGTGTGTGTGGGAGAGAGAGAGAGAGTGTGTGTGTGTGTGTGAGCGTGTGAGAGAGAGTGTTTGGGTGTGAGAGAGAGAGTTGCAGACATTATTTCTGTTCTCTTAGGCCCTACATGTAGCACACAGCATTCTTAAGGTTCTCCCCTCATCTTTTCAGCCCACCTAACCACACACACACACAGTGTAGGCCACGCACATACACACAGCCTGGATCCTGCAGGGAGAGGAGAATGGTGTTTCGAGTGGGAGAGAGCGCTTTGGGACAGGATGCTTGTTGCCATAGTTACACTGCTGAAGACCATAAGAGGGCATGTCTTGAATGGTGTTTTAAGTATGATGTACATTGTGTGTATACCAAAACACACACACACACACACACACACACACACACACACACACACACACCATTTATGTCTATACCCACATTTCTCTCTCTTCCTTTCTTTCTTTTGTTTCTTTCTCTCTTGCTCTCTCTGTGTCTTTCACTCACACACACACACACACACACACACACACACACACACACACACACACACACACACAGACAGACACTCGGCAGTATTTGCTGTGATGTAGGAACTCTGTGAACCCACAAGGTTTTATTTTAAAAGCCCCCTCCACACACACATATTCTAAATGGCACTCTATGTGGTCTCCCACTCTGTCTCTTTCACACACACACACACACACACACTCACACATGCACGCCCACACACTCACACATGCACGCCCACACACTCACACAGACATCTCACACATTTAGATTGGGTTGGGTTTCTCCTCCCTGATCCAGTAGTGACATAGCTGACTTTCCCATTCTTGATTCAACACCACACACAGACACACGCACGCACCACACACACACATATACACTTGCTGTTTAATTCATGACACACCTCTCTTTAGCTGGAGGGAATCCCCTCTCTGGCTGCTATGTGGTCATGTCTCGTCACTGCTCCCTGCTGGCTGTTATGGGTACTGCAATCTGACCTTGACCAGTGAGTTTGAAGGCTCGATAGTGTTTTAAGCCCCCAGCGTCTTCCAGGCAGCGCTGTCACCGTCGACTTAAAGGCACCTAATCCTAACCTTAACCCATGCCTAGTCCTAGCGCCTTCCAGGCAGCGCTGCTTTGAAGACAACGTTGGGGGCATAAAACACCAAGAAGCGGTTTGAAGCCTGTACTGTATGCTCTGCTCTGCTCTGTTGGACTGGTTAGTCCTGGCCCTCTGCGGTCACTTTAGCAGCTAGTGTGTGTTGTGGTTGAACTCTAGCAGCCTCAAATAGTTAACTGTCAAATGGTGTACACAAGTGATTTAGAATGACTCCAGTCTCTCAGAACGTACAACATGAAGTCAAACTCAACTGGTTGTTCATGTCAGGGCAATGGGCACCAACACCCAGCTACATCCTGGGAGCGCAAATCATCGGCGGTATCTGATTATGGTATAAAGGGACCTTAAAGATGTAATTATGTAAAAAGTTGTGTGAAAATCTGTAAGTCGTCTCTTGAGGGAAAGACACTCATCTGTGTGTGTGTGTGTGTGTTGCAGGTATGACTCAGAGAAGGATAACTTTATCGACCTGATGGAACTGAAGCTCATGATGGAAAAGCTGGGAGCCCCTCAAACTCACCTCGGCCTCAAGAACATGATCAAGGAAGTGGACGAAGACCTGGATGGGAAGCTCAGCTTCAGAGAGGTACCACACACACACACACACACACACACACACACACACACACAGTGGAGAGTGAAGAGTTCAGGTATACATTAGTTGAGACGGCTTTGGAGACAAATACAAGCTTGTGTTGCACAGTGCTGCTGTGGTCATCATGTCTCTCAGAACCAATCAGAATAATGAACATGTCTGTCTGTAGGTGCTCTGGACCAGACATGTTAATTATTCTGATATGTTCATTATTCTGATTGGTCCAGAGCCCCTACAGACCGATATGTTCATTATTCTGATTGTCTGTAGGTGCTCTGGACCAATCAGAATAATTAACATATCGGTCTGTAGGGGCTCTGGACCAATCAGAATAATGAACATGTCGGTCTGTAGGTGTCCTGCTAAGTAAATAACTGGTGGGTTTGGCTGGGCTAGCGTACAGTAGCCTGGAAGTTGTCGGTTCAATTCCCAGCTTCCACCATTGTACCCTTGAGCAAGGCACTTAATCCCAAATTGCTCCAGGGACAATGTAATCCCTTGTAATATAGTTGACTTTGGAAACATTGTCTGCTAAATGAACACATGCAATGTTGCAGTGTTGCATGTGTGTGGTGCCCTTCCTGTGTAAATGAGCGCTGTTCCTGCTGATCTTCCTGTGTAAATGAGCGCTGTTCCTGCTGATCTTCCTGTGTAAATGAGCGCTGTTCCTGCTGATCTTCCTGTGTAAATGAGCGCTGTTCCTCCCTCTCCTCCTAGTTCCTGCTGATCTTCCGTAAGGCGGCGGCCGGCGAGCTGGCAGAGGACAGTGGTCTCCACGTCCTCGCTCGCCTCTCCGAGATCGACGTCTCCACCGAGGGGGTCAAGGGCGCCAAGACCTTCTTTGAGGCCAAAGTACGTCTCACACACACACACACACACACACACACACACACTCTAAAGTAAAGTATATGGAAGTGTATCATCCATCAGACTAAACTCCAGTAGGAGTTCATGGTAAAGCAGAGTGAGGTGTTGGATCAGTGAGTGTAAGGCCAGGTGTGTCCATTAAGTGGCGCTGTAGTGTAGCGAACAGCATAGTGTTCGCTCATTTGACAACATCATACTAGTCTACAATGTGTTTGGAGTGACATTCAGTCATTCACATCAGTTCCTGGGCAGTTAGGATAAGAAGATGATCTGCACTAACACTAGCATTGGGCACATCCATTCGGTTTCTGTGGGGGAGGTGGCGAGTGTCTGGCATTGGACCCATCCATTCTGCTGCTGTGTGGGAGGTGGCGAGGGTCTGAGGCTGAATCTGACCTATCCCCTTTGACCCCCGCAGGTTCAGGCCATCAACGAGTCGAACCGCTTCGAGGCTGAGATCCGCCAGGAGCAAGAGGAGAAGAAGAAGGAAGCGGAGGACCGCAAGCAGCGGCAGGCGGCCTTCAAGAACCTGCAGTCGGCCTTCAAGTGACCACCGCACCGAGCCCTGCACAGCACAGCACAGGCCCCCTGCCCGTTCCTGCACCCACCCACCCATCCGTCTGACCGACTGACTGACCAACTGTCCCATGCATCCTTCTGTCTGTCTGCAGTGTTTTTCCATTCCATATGCAGTCACCAATCAGTAAGAATCTTATGCAACGTTCACTTAGCTTAGCTTGACACGTGCACCAGAGGTGTGTGTGTGTGTGTGTGTGTGTGTGTGTGTGTGTGTGTGTGTCTGTGTGGTGGATTGGACTGGGCTGGGCTTTCTCACTCATTGTGCTTTAGTGTTTCGTCTCTCAATTCTTCTATTTAGTGTTGGCTTTAAATGTTTGTTTCCAATCGTCTCTTGTCGGGTTCCGATTGGCCTAACCAGTCCACTCTGCTTTTGTGAATGACCTTTGCACTCTGTCCGTGATGTCAGTTCCTGGTGTCGCAGCACTTTGAGAGTGTTATTTCCCACAAGGCAACTACTCTGCTTCCCTTTACAGAGGCCTGATTGCCATGTGTTTATACACACACACACACACACACACACACACACACACACACACACACACACACACACACACACACACACACACACACACCTGATGTAGATATTCTAAAGACCAGGAGTATAGTTGATCTCTCTCCTAGGAAGTATGTGCGTGTATGCATATGCAACATTTCTCACACACACACACACACACACACACACACACACACACACACACACACACACACACACACACACTCACACTCACTCTCAAAGCAGTCAGACCTGTGTCCAGACAGTCAGGGAGTGAGCAGCAGATATGTTCTACTAAATAAGTATCTACTAAATGTCCATCTAGATTTGTACTCGTGTGTGTGAGTGGGGCGTATGCATGCGTGATGGTCGGTGATTGGTCGTTTTGAGCTGTCCGTTATATGCATGGTCACTGTGAAGTTCTGACAATCTTTAACCCGATTGGTCCCCTGCCTCACATGCGGATTGGCTAAGCTGCTGGAAGTCAAGGCCCACCCTCACAGTCTCACTGAAAACTACAATTCCCTTCAGATCTGCTCTCTCTCTGGGAAAGACAGCAACTACTGGCCTTGGCTTTCAGAAGGCTGTGTGTGTGTGTGTGGGGGGGGGGGGGGGTGAGTAATTCTGCCGCTTGTGTCTGACCTGCTGCGTATTGGGGTGAGGGGGTTGAGGTGCACATGCGTTATTGACTCCGTGACGACCTGCAGCCAATCAGAAGTGGCGCTCACACTCACCAGATTTACATCCCCTTAAACCTGAAGAAAAGTCTTAGCAAGTCGTAGTTTACCAGAGCACAGGACCTTCTGCACTCTGAGGCTTACACACACTTACACGTGTGCACACATGCACACACACACACGCAAAGGCATACATGTACACACACTCACACACTCCCTCACACACACACACATGCACATATGCATTCGAAGGCACGCATGCTCTCACTCACTCACACACACACACACACACACACACACACACACACACACACACACACACACACACACACACACACACACGCTAATGCAGCTCTGAACAATGTGTAAATCCCATGTGCGTGTACAGTGTGTGAAGACGAGCTGTTGACGGGGTCCTGTAGTGGACTTGTGGAGTTCAGCGAGAGGCTCGCTTCTCTCTCAGCACAGATGCCACTATTACCATCATGTTTGCCTGCTTAAAGTAAAATGACCATGAAAGTGATTTTATGAGCTATTGTGAAATGAGAAACAAAATAAATATGAACCATTTAAATAATGTGAAAGTAAACAAATTAGCACATTTTTTTTAACACCGCTGTTTTAATAAAGTTGATTTGCTTGGCAATGAGTACTGGGTGTGTATTGTAAGACGTTCACTGCTGTCCCAGGTGCGGGTGTGTGTGTGTCGCCGCACTTGGCGTTGTTCGTTTTCGTTCGTCTTCTTCCCCCCTCTGAAAAGAGCAGTGAGATCACTAGGGCGTGGAGACCTACTGGGTTGTGTACAAAGAGTCAAATATTTTTCCATGAGAATAAAACTGAAATGCGTTTAGTTTTGTATGGTGTGGGGTTCTGTGAATCATGAACATTCTCTTCTCATTTTTTTCCCTGTTGGTAATGGCTTCCTCACTTTTTTTTTTTCTTTTTCCTGTTGCACAGAGGAGTGCATTCCAAACACACACACACACACAAACACAACCTGTGTGTACCCAGAGTGTGAGCCCTCTATATCCTTCAGTAGTCCAACCCCAGACTCCCCTGATAACTGTGTGTGTGTGTGTGTGTGTGTAGCTGCAGTCTCTGTCCTCATCAGCCCTCATTACGCTGTGCCAAATTTAGTTAGCTGTGTGTGTGTGTGTGTGTGTGTGTGTGTGTGGTGTGTCAGTGAAGTCTGGGTCTCATACTGAGGTCACTGTCAGGTGAAGAGGGACTAGAACTCCAATCACTGATGGAATCACTCGAGAGTGACCGGTCATTACTCTGGTGAGGTCACTATTGATTAGCATTGTTCAGGAACAACACACACACACACACACACACACACTCACTCACACTTGGGCAAATCAACATTTTGTGATTAAAGATTCCAGCCAACTGATTTGGTCCTTTATTCCAGATGAGTGATGGTGATAGAGCGGCCCAGAGGTTAGAGGTCGTAGGGCAGATGATTCTTGGTGAAGAGGTCCAAAGCGGATTCTTTAAGTTTGTCCTTGTCCCCTGTAAGTTCTTCCCTGTTGTTCCGACACGGCCGCCAACTCTGGAACACCACTAGCAGTTCCGCCAACTCTGGAACACTGCTACCGATTCTGCCAAATCTAGAACACTGCTACCGGTTCCGGCTGAAATCTGGGCCAGGTCCGGTCCCGATGTGTTCCGCAGTCGGCTGCTGTGTGGATCTGTGTGGGCCCCCCCACCCCATCCACCCACACACACACACACACAAATGGTGTGTGTGTGTGGAGCGCTGTACATGCCCTGGGGTCCTCCTGTCTGAGTCAACAGTCCGACATGATGATGGGTTTGACATCATTTCCTGTAGGCTTAATATATTAGATGAGTGGCTATTCCATGATGCATATTTTATTTTTGATTTTCTTACTAAAATGTATAACTATTCTTGTGGCAATAAATACATTTACTTTGGAAAGTCGTTGTCTGCGTTTTTAATGTGTTCACATCTTTCCTCGAAAGGGAATACTCAAAATGGATTGTGTTTTCACATAATCTCCATATTTGGGTAGTTTCATGATCAGGGTAAGCACTTGATATTTAACACACACATCTCCTCTGTGTATCTCAAAATATGTGATACACCACTTCAATACATTCTATTAATACGGTGTTACTGTGGTCAGAGTTTGTGATGTTTGAAGAAAGCATCATAAGTTTAATGGAAATGGCGGGTATTTGAAATGTGGCCCAAATTTCCATGAAACGTAAGTTCTGAAATATGGCTGAGCATATTATGCAGAGGTAAGGTAATACTTCAGATACAGTATGCATCAAACCAAGTAACAGCCTACCAACAATATTTCCACTACAGTTTGAACATTCTAAAAACTGATATTGTTGTGAAACTTAACCACTAAGTTTTCCGTCTTAACAGTTTTTGTCCACTCCAACACATTTATATAGATAGATAGATAGATAGATAGATACTTTATTGATCCCCAAGGGGAAATTCAAGGTCTCAGTAGCATACAGACATCACACACAACATGCACTTACAGCAGAAAAAGTAATATACATATAAAAACTCCACTGTACAATAGAGATAGTAGAAGATAAACATGATACTAAAATATTAAATATACTATATAAACTAAATCAAATATCAACATAGTGTGCTTAAGGATGATCAAGCATGACAGGGCAGGGACTGAGCTTGTAATTCAGTGTGCATTGTAAGGTGCTCTATGAGAGTGAGTGTCATGGTGATGGTGCAAATAAGTAAGTCCAACAGTGCAAGGATAACGTCTAGAGACCAGCATAAAATAAATATGGACATATAAGAGAATAATGTAGACAAGGTAATATTTGAGTATTACAAGGTAAAGGTTGAGGTAATAGGGTTACAGCCATTGGTCAAGTATGAGTATAAGGTATTAAGCATCAAGTATGGCCACAGTCCAGGAGGGAGGAAAGGGTTGTGCATACTGTATGTGCTAATATAGCATGTAAACAGTGTAGCAGTAAAACAGTAGGCTAGTGGACAGTACGTACACAAACATGGAGAGGCAGACAGACTATGCAGAGAAGTCTATCTCTCCTCTTCCCTTTAGTGAAGCATTGGACAGTTCAATGGCCCTGGGGACAAATGACTTCCTCAGTCTGTCAGTTGTGCATGACAGTGAGCGAAGTCTCCAGCTGATTAAGCTCTTCTGCTTTATAATAGTGCTGTGGAGTGGATGACATTCATTGTCCAAGATGCTGATCAGTTAATTCAGGGTCCTTTTATCTGATATTGAAATGATGCACTCCAGTTCGGCTCCCAAGATAGAGCCAGCTTTCCTTACCAGCCTATCTAGTCGCCCAGCATCCTTCTTCTTTGTGCTTCCTCCCCAGCATACCACAGCATAGAAGAGGACGCTGGCAAAAACAGACTGGTAAAACAGCCTGAGGAACTAACTGCAGACATTGAAGGACCGCAGCCTCCTCAGGAAGTACAGCCTGCTCTGCCCTTTCTTGTAGAGTGCTTCAGTATTGGCTGACCAGTCCAGTTTATTGTCCAGGTGTAAGCCCAGATACTTGTAGGTGTTTACCACCTCCACATTGACCCCATTAATGGAGACTGGTAGCAGAGCGGGCTTAGACCTGTGGAAATCCACCACCATCTCCTTGGTCTTTGAAGTGTTTTTGAAGGTGATTGAGTTTGCACCATTTCCATAAAAATGCAATAACTTAATCAGTCATACTTAAATTATGTGAACCCTAGGAACTACAATAAACACTACAAATATTGTATGCAAATATTTATCCTTATACTGATGGCAAAAAATAAATTTCTTTCAGATGTGTACTTTAATACATATGTAATACATAACATTACATAAGAATTGTCAATGACCAGGTGCCATGAAACATTTATTTTATCCTTCAACAGATGTAGACACACAGAAAAACAAATCATATTTGAAGAGGGTTTAATTCCTAGGCCTTTTGAAACAAAGCGCTGACGGCCTCTACACACAGCTGGGTGCGTTGCAGTGCTGGAGACGCATCTCATTCACTTTACATGGGCTTACGTCATCCGGTGCCGAACTGAATTGTGGGTCCGTTGCGTCACGTTTCTCCCGTTGCTCGCATTGAGAAGTTCAGCTGTTGCTGCACCAACAGAGTGCACCGGCCAATCAAGCCAATCGACGGACAGCACCAACCAATCAAATTACGGTTATACTTCAAGTCATTTGCTACTGTCAGGAACACCCACTGGCATGCCGTTACCCTGATGGTGAAACTGCCCATTTTGTAGAACATGAACATCGAACATGAAACACTGTATTCAGCTGAGCTGTATCTCCTGTGTGACGTTTATTACTGGACTGGCAGCATGTGTCCAGTGGGCCAAAAGCCAGACCAATGGGTAGCTGGCCTCTGCTGCATGACTGAAGCTAAGCAGCAGAGGCCCTGTTTAGTACCTGGATGGAAGACCTCCTGGAGAAGCAGGCTGCTGATGTGGGAGTGCTAGTAGGGGGCAGCCTTCCCTCTGGCCAAAGGAACTCATCCCAGTGGAGTGACAGGACACTGCTGTATGTGCTGCGCTGTGCTGTCATTTGGATGAGACACTAAACTGAGGTCATTCATGATCCCATGACACTTAGCGAAGACTAGGGGTTTCCCTGGGAGAATAGGGGTTCCTGAGAGAGAGTACTTTACAGTGAGGGGAAGGGACACCAGAGAGGGAACCAATCAGCACTGGGCAATCAGAGAGCCACCTGGACACTAGGAGAGTGCCCCCTGCTGTACCACTGACACCACTTGCAGCAGCAACCTGTTTTTCCCAGGCGGTCTCCCATCCAGGTAACAACCAGGCCGTCGTTCAGTAGAGACAGGTTACCCACTGGTCTGGCTGCCTGTGTGGTGTTTTAAGCCCCCAACGTCGTCTTCCAGGCAGCGCTGCATGGAAGGCACTAGGGTTAGGCAAGGGTTATGGTTAAGTGCCTTGCAGCGCTGCCTGGAAGACATTGGGGGCTTAAAACACCATCAAGCTCCAGTAATTAACATGCACAAGAACGTCACACATGTTTGTTCTGGCTTGCTCCATCTTTTGGAGAATTTTTTAGTCCATCGTCGTGAAGATGTGAACATTGGAGAAGCAGAGTTGGCCAGTTAGCCAGTGATCCACTAACGCCAACTTCCGTCACAGACAGAGCGGTGATGACCTCTAGTGGATGTCTAACTGCAGAATTACAGGCTCGGCTCATTTTTTATTAAAGAAATAAATGAGGAAACTGGCGTAGTGGCGTCATAAGTGAAGAGGAAGCTATAATTACAAAACGTAGTCTTTGTTTTTCATAAGTGACCACTGGTTATGCTCCAGACTAGTTTAAAGTTAAAACAAAGATAATTCACTTACATAGCCTGTCTTTGCTGCAGACTGACATAGGCTACCCCATGGCCTGTTTCGGTGTCCCACAGGCTACTAGGCCTGTCATAATGTTGGCATCAAAACACTTGTAGTATTGGACAGTGGGTTAGGTAACACATTAAATAAAATCATATAGCCAGTGCACTCATCTTACAATAACACAACTTGTTAAGCATATCAAGACTATAGCTGTTCAAATATCACTGATGTCAATTCACAATCACTCATGCGTATGCTACCTCTCGAGTGTACAAATGATTCATGTCTAATAATGTTTTCCCTTGGTGTAGGCTAGAACAATGTATCAGTCAACACATCATTTTAAAAATACATACTGAACACAGGCTGAACAGGCTACCAGCTGCAAAATTAGCCTCAGTCCTCCACCTTCGAACCAACAACCGACCATTTTGATTCTGTTTATTTATGCTGGAAAGGTTCGCAGATCTCGTTTTATAGTTCATTGAGGAGGTAGTTTTTTAGCACGACCGGGTGGCGCGGATGTCTCCAGACTGGCTTAAAGTGAGTGACCGGGAAAAGAGTCGCGTCTAGGCTGAAACATGTCCGGAGGCAGTCAAGCGACAGGGCTCAGTCCCGCCACCTTGCGCAGGTCCGCAGCGCAGAGAGAGTCCTGTGGAACTCTGCGCGGAACTGTCGGTTGAGTAGGGAGTAGATGAGCGGGTGGAGCGCCGCAGGCACGCAGGTCAGCACCATCGCGGACGTCTGCACCTCCCGGAACATCCAGTCCTGAAACACGAAGACGGGGGCGCAACAAGTGGACGGCTTTAGACGATCTTTAATAATAATAATAATAATAATAATAATAATAATAATAAATATGTATTTGTTTAGCAACTTTCATACACAGAATGCAGCTCAAAGTGCTTTAGCCTACATTTGGAGCACTTAACAAAATAATAGAGAAAAAGAAGAAGAAAAAATAATATAAATGCAAACAAACAAAATAATAAATAAAACATTAGCTATTTAGAATTTAGTAAAGATGGGAATTCACAGGATGGCAAGGAGATAGATACAACCCATACACCAGTGCAGTGAAATGGGAAGACCTTGTAAATAGAAGCAGAATGTAAAATAATGTGAAGAAATAGGCTACAAGATAAAAACGAGTTAACTAAAAGCTCTCATATACAGGTAAGTTTTCAGGTCTTTAAACCTGATATTTACTAAAAACGGATATTTACTAAACTCGTCTGTTTGATGTACAGAGGCAAGGCGTTCCATAGCCTCGGTGCATAATGGTGTCACAACACAAGAGCTTACCCTACTCCATATTAGAGATAGGCCTATATGAAAACTTTATCCCCGAGAACATTGACGCATCCAGTGGCTTAGATTATATACAAAACAATTAAATAATTGCCATTATGATATAAAATTACAGCTACAGTCAGGAATATGCGAATTAACTGTAATAAATTGCACAATAGAAATAATTGTGTTAAGAATGTTATTAAGTAGGCTACACTGCATGTTTGTTCGCTGACTGAGGATGGCCTCTCCACCCCTCTGTTCCTCACCTCGGCGTGAGTCGCTGCGCAGGAGCCCAGGATGAGGCACAGCACCAGGGGCATCCAGAAGAGGAGCACCGCGATGATGATGGACCCGAAGCGCTTGGCCAGCTTGCCCTCCAGACGCTTCCGCCCTAGTTCTTTCGCCTTTGGGGTCAGAATGCACACCGCACCCACGATCTCTGGGGATGACACGGCCGCTTTACCACTCTCCTGCGGCGCCGGTGGCGGCATCTCCGGTACGGGCGCTTTCCCTTCCTCCTCCTCCAGCGGTGACGGCCTTTCCCCAGGCACGTGCTCGCAGGGTTTGGATAGCGTGCCGCTCGGGCGTTGCGCGTGCTGTGAGAAGTTTTGCCAGCCGGACACCTGTCTCGACATGGAGTGTTTCAGCTGGATTCCTCTGTCAAATATTTTATTAGAGTGCTGTCGGACCACCACAAAAATACGCAAATAATGAACCGCTATTAAAACAAGGCAACATCCCCAAACGGGCACCAACACAAACACGCCAAACGGATCCGCGCTAGGGTTGGAGATACCGTGCGGGCGCACATGAGTGCACATCATGTAGTAGAGTGTGTCTTTGCTCAGAGTGAGCGAGAGCACGGCCAGCACGAGGCCGAGTGCCCAAATAAAGAGGAGCCACACGCGGACTCTGCCTCTACGCGCCTCAGCCTTGAATGGGAAGGCTATAGCCCGAAATCTCTCCACGCTGATGCCCACGAGACTCAGCAACTGCACGCAACTGCACAGCGCGTACGTGAACTGCAGCAGGCAGCAGAGGCGCGCGCCCACCTCCGTCCGCACGAGCGCCCAGAGCAGCGACGCCAGGAACACCGGCGTGTCCACGGAGCATTTGATCAGGTCGCTCGCGGCCAGGTTGACCAGCAGCGCGTTGTTGGCAGTGCGCAGAGTTTTGTTCCTTAACACCACCCAGCACACGAGCAGGTTCCCGGAGACGCCGAACAGCAACGACAGGCTGAGGAGGGCGCAGTTGAATACCACAAACGGAGTGTGTTCGGTCGTAGCGCTGCACGGCGAGCTCTCGTTCGCGCTCCCACGGTTTTCCAGTGTCATCCCACCGGCACACACACTGACATGGTGCAAGGGAAACGAACCACAGCGCGAGCGGCGACTGCGCGGTCTTTCCTGTACACGGCAAAGCCCGTGGACAGTGACCCAGACTCGAGTGACGTCAGGACCATTCTAAACCTGCACGACACACACACACACACACGCGCGCGCGCGCGCGCGCACATACACATAAACACACAAGGGTTTCAACAACCCTCCTTAGCCTATCGAATTAAAACTTCGCTTCTATGTCTGCATCCTTTGTTGTATTTATAATACATCACACAAGAGGCTCTGTGGCATCTTTACTGGGTTGCTATTGGAGAACATTTACATTACATTCAAGCACAAAGGAAGACTTCTTTTTACCTAGTAAATTGTAATTAACCATGCCTATTTCCTAATAACTCACATGCAGATTGCCCCTCAACCTACACAGCTGAACTCCTAAAGCTAATTTATGCATCAGTGTGCAGGCCTTCTTTGTTACCCAATGCTGCATTTATGGGTCACAAATACACAGGAACACCCGACAGGACTGGAAAAACCATGAAAAAAGAAAGCAACCAATGGCGTTGGTGTTTGGGTGGGGTGGTTATACAGTAGGTGGTCAGAGAACAGGACGGGGCCAGACAGAGACGCGTGTTCCGCCCCAGCGCCGCAGTCCCAGACCACGAGTCACAACTCACATGAACTACGGGGCCCAGTCAGGTGAACTTTAGAGGTGAACTACGGGGTCCAATGACAAGAACTTTAGAGGACCACAAGACCCAGTCAGGGGAACTTTAGAGGTGAAGGTGTCTTTGGGCTTGTTAGCTGTGTGTGGTGGCTTGTGCTAATCATACAAGTAGTTCTGCAGCTCCTCATTAATGTGCGTGTGGCCAGGGAAGCTTTATCAGCATTAGCTGCCCCTCATTACTGTGTGTATGTGCGTGTGTGTGTGTGAGAGGGAGCTTGATTAGCGTCTGATTGCAGGTAATGGTGGCGTTGCGTGACTCATGGTGCGACCCCTGGGGAGCCTGGATGATGACGCTGGACCCTGAGGACCTTAAGACGCTGGCGCTGGCCACAACCACTCACCCCTCCACTCAGCCACAACAGCACAAGGCACGTCAGGTTTGGGTTGAGAGCTGATCATTCGTTTTATTATAAAGAACTCTTTCACTCACATGTAAAACACCTTACATCTGTTTACAACTCTGTGTGTTTACTCAAAAGCACTGACTTGCTTAACACATGCTTGCACACGCACACACACACCCACACTAAAAAAATATACAGAAAACACAACACATCTTAACCTGCAGTACCAGAGGAGACTGGTAAAAACGGCATTACTGTTGAGAGGAGAGCAGAGGAGTGGAGGATAGAGAGAGGAGAAGATAGAGGATAGAGAGGAGTGGAGGATAGAGAGAGCAGAAGAGGATAGAGGAGAGCGGCACAGCGAGGACAGGGAATGATAGAGGAAAAGAGAGGGGGGGAGGGAGGAGAGGAGAGGAGAACAGGATCACTGCTGTGTGTCTGCACACCTGCCAGTCTGTAGATGCTCTTTATGTGATGAGGGAGGAGAGGGGGATACAGAGGAGAGGAGGAAAGGAGGAGAGGAGAAGAAAGGAAGAGGAGAAGAAAGGAAGAGGAGAGAGGGATAGAGAGGAGGAGAGGAGAGAGAGGAGGAAGAGCAGAAGAAAGGAAGAGGAGAGAGGGATAGAGAGGAGGAGAGAGAGAGGAGAGGAGGAGGAGAGGGGGATAGAGAGGAGGAGAGGAGAGAGATGAGGAGAGGATAGAGAGAGGTGTTGCTATGGTTTCATCATCTCCTGCATGTAGATGCTGCTCATGCGATAGGCTGCCATCCATGCGTGGGCGGAGCTGTAGGCGTGTCTGTAGGGAGGAGGGGCGGAGCTGTAGTACTGCTTCCAGGCCCTGGAGTAGCTCCTCCCCCAGTAGTCCTGCGCCTCCTCTTCTTCATCATCTTCCTCCTCCTCCAGCTCCGCAGGGGGCATCCGCAGGGGGTCCTGACGCCTGGCTCTCCCCCTCGAAGAGCCTCCTCTCTGGGCTGGGGAGGTCAAGGGTCTGCCTCGTGCATGTGGAGGTGGCGGAGGACGTAGGTGTCTGGGGGGTGCAGTGGTGGGTTGAGGGGATTGGCTGTGGTGTTTGGAGGCGTGTGCTTCCTGCATGGGCTCGGTTTTGATTGGTCCAGTCGGCCGGCGCGTGATGTTGCGGCTGCCCCGTGCTGCTGGAACTTTCTGCGGCGGTAGCGACGTCCCTTTCTGCTCCGTCTCCATGTCGGACTCTGAGCTGGAGGAGGAGGAGACGGGGCTAGAGGGGTCAGAGGTCATCCTCCTCCTCCCCTGTAAGCGCACCGCAGGCCGCTCATCGTCGTGCAACACGAACGTCTCGTCCCGCAGCTCTGCCGCTCCGTCGGCGGCGACATCGTCCTGCCCGTCGGCCGCACGCCCCCGGAACTGCCGCACCACCTCCACGCTCCGTCCAGGCCCTCCCGTGATGAAGCGCTGGAAGTCGCGTGCGGCGTCCTGCAGGCTTATGCGCTCGGCACGCCGCGGCTTGAAGGAGGGCAGGGGCGGGATCTTGGGGAGGGCGTCCTGGAGACGCTGGCGTGAGGTGGGGGCGGGGGCAGGGGAGGACACGCCTCCAGCCTGGGACTCGGGGCGAGACGGGGGCGGGGCTTTCTTTGGTCTGCTCACAGCCCCTATATGAGCAGTGTGCTGATTCCTGATTGGGCCGTCTGAGTGCTGTTTCCTGATTGGGCCGTCTGAGTGCTGCTCCACGGTTGCTGTGCTTGTTACCTGCTCTGCGGCGGTGTGATGGGAGGGGCTGGCTTGGTCTGTGTGCTTGGGGGATTTCTTCTTCCTGGGGAGGGACAGGGTGGACAGGTCGTCTTTGTGGGGGGGCTGGATGGTGATGTCCCAGTCACAACGCTCCTCCATCAGACCGGCAGGGATCGGGTCTGGGGAGGGGGTGGAGTTGTCAACAACAACAACAACAACAACAACGCCAGAGTTTTTTTTCATAAAAAACCTAGATAAGGGATTAAGCTGGGATTTTTAGGTCATCCTGGATGAATTTAGCCTTGACTTGGTTTCACAAAAGAGATGGCACATAAGTTACCATGGGGATTTATTCTCTTTACCTAGCCCGACCAGGCTAACAGCCAAGCTAAGTTAATTGTTCTAATGGTAATTATGTCGTCTTATTGGTTCAGCTAGCTGTCATTCACATCAGACCTCCGTGCTAATTTTTAAGGAGCTTTTTTCCATTTATAAACTATTTGCTAAATGTATTTGCTCGCAAAACAAAACAGATAGTCTGCCTACTACCATATGGTTATTATTTTAATTATGA
>NC_055963.1:35112397-35114897 GCF_018492685.1 Alosa sapidissima | reverse complement strand
AGGGGGAGAGAGATGGAGGGAGAGGGAGAGAGAGGGAGGGAGGGAGGAAGAGAGCGAGAGAGAGGAAGGAGAGAGAGATGATTAAGTAAATGTTATTTTGTCATATTTTTTAACTTTGAAAACACATAACACACAAAGGAAAGGTAGAAGGAAAAGAGAGGGGGGGGAGGGCACATGAAAATCACCTTTTCATGTGTCGCTTTGATAGGAAAAGAAACAAGAAGACAGACAAGAGAGAGAGAGGAGGGGGAGGGCAGGGAAGGGGGGGGGGGGGGGGTTCCATCCATATGCTCCTTATTCATACCTCTATTCTACTCATCAAGACCATCTCTGACACACACACACACAAATATGAATACAAACACACACACACAAAAATAAACACACAAACACACAAAAATACACTCACACACACACACTCACTTGATCTGCTCCTGAAAGCTGCCTTCCTCCAGTAATTTGTCAGCCTCGTCCAGAACAAACAACCTGATGCTCGCCGTGGACAAAACACCAATCTCAATCAGCTGCTTAATACGACCTAAACACACACACACACACACAGACAGGTAAACACACACACATACACATGTACACTACACACACGGACATGCAGGCAAACACACAAAACTTATTTCTAGTGCTAGTGCTAAGGCAGGTTGAACCAGAAGATCTCTGCCCCTACAAAGCAGTTTGTGTGTTTGTGTCTGTGTGTTCATTTCTGTGTCTGAACATTTCATAGACTTTAATGTGTCCTTTCAGAAACAAAAATGGCTTTAATGGAAAGGTTGGCACACACGCACACACACACACACACCTGGCGAGCCGACGGCGATGTGGCACTTCTTAAGGCGAATCTTATCCTGACTCACTGGCGTGCCCCCGATGAACACATGGCACTCTAAGCCCTCGATGGCACTGCCGATCGCCATGACAACCGAGTGGATCTGGACCGCTATCTCCCGAGTTGGAGCCAGAACCAGCACCTGGAGGGGGGGGGGGGGTGAGATATACTCTTATACCACAGCAATACTTTATAACTAGGTTATATCACCTGGGGGAGAGGGGGGGGGGGGTATACACTAGCAATACTTTATAACCATGTTATATCAGATACTACAATACAAATAGAATATACTCCTGCATACTTCTCTACAACACTCTACACACACACACACACACACACACACACCCCTGACTGCTGGTGACCCAGTCAGACAGAAACAAGACCAGACTGATGCTCAGCTGCACCAGCCAGGCACTGGGGGTCCTCAGCCACTTGGCCCTTACCACCTCATCTGCGGTACACACACACACACACACACACACACACACACACACACACACACACAGGCTCCTCACCTGCGGCCCTGGGTTCTCTGGGAGGAGGGAGTCCAAGGCGATGGTGGCGAACACACACGTCTTCCCAGTGCCCGACTTTGCCTGGACAATCAGGTCTGCAGACACGAGTAAACAAGACACAACTCTTTTATTAGGCATCACGAGGCAAGAGGCGTCTCCTCCTGGTGACAAATATTTGACCGGACGGCCATCGTGCTTTTGTTTGCATTTGAGTTGACGACTAAATGAGTTTCCATGGGCTAGCAATGCCCTTCAGGCGCCCACTCACCTCCCCATCCACAGAGGTTTGTTCACAGTCAACAAATTACACAAACACTATACTGCACAGCTAATATGCACAGAGGGTGACCTGAAGGTAATCGAAAACTAATACCATATAAACTAATATAAACTAACATATTAAATGATATTAAGTCATAATATAAATGAACTGGGTTTCCCCATCAAGATAAAGTAAATAATTCACCCACACTCGTGTCACATATTAGGGACGCCTTAGGGACGCATGTTTGCTCCAGTTGAAAGGGTCTCTACACTCACTGGTCTGAATTTCAAGTTGTGCATTGAAACAAAAGCCATAACAACCTCATATGCGACTGATGCAGAAAATAAACTTTATTTTAAGGCCCTGTAAAACACAGTCAGACATTTGTTTGAAAACACCTTGTATACATTAGAAAACTACTAGCATTGTGAAAACAGCTTTCTGCAGGAGGCTACCACAATATTTTGTGCACTTATCAGGTGTTTTCATATCCATCTCTTCAGCAGTCAGTGGACCTGCTCACAGCATTTGAGAGGAACGTAGGTATACCGGTCTTTTACCTTGATTCTGAAACCTAATTTAATGTACTTAGCCATGTTTTATTCATCCAGATTTGTCTGGGTGGTAAAATGACACCGTTTTCTGTGATGTGACAAACTCAGAACACTTTATTGGTTTCCAGGGTCTAAATGGTTACATATGAATTCAAACAGTTTTGTGGGCTGCTCTCATCTACTTCCAGAGAGTAATCAACCAAAAACGCATTTTAATCTGGTTTTCAAGGTTGTACTGTTTACTTGACAAAACAAAGTGGTTTGATAAATTCCTGCTCGTGTTTTCTGACATGTCTGAATATGAAAGTACGACAGTCAGGGA
>NC_055963.1:35099897-35107397 GCF_018492685.1 Alosa sapidissima | reverse complement strand
ACCCCTGTGAGTGTGTACCCCCTGTGTGTGTGTACTGTACACAAATGCTGTTTTGGAAAGTGGTTACTATCATGTAGGCTATTGGATTAGACGATTATTTAATCAATAGCTTTACACAGCTGGCCGCTGGGATTTTTTTCAGGCACGATGTAGATGCGTGTCATACAGATGTGCCCCGGTGAGTTGCGCGAGAGGGCGGAAGTGGTGAATTTGAAATGGACGCGAGTGATTGGTGGGCTGTGTGGTGAGAGGTGTGCGCGCACACATGCACACATATACACACACACACACACACACAGCGGTATGCTTTATATTTACATGTAATCATTTAGCAGACGCTTTTATCCGAAGCTACTTACAACAATCAGGAATATTTAAGCTGCACTGCAAATGAGACCTTAGGGAATAATAAATAGCAGAGGATGAGAGTGCAGAAGTGTAAATAGAAGACAAAGTGCAGTTGACGGATATATAGGTAGGAGGAGAAGGTAGAAGGGACGTCTGTATTAGTGTGGTATTAGCATGGTTAGTGCATATTACATGTGTTGGGATGGTGTTAGGGGAGGAGGTACTCTCGGATAAATTGGGCTTCTGGAAGATAGAGAGGAACGCCCCTGCACTTGAGAAACCCTCATACTACTGTGGCCATAGGTGGTGATTTAGTAGGTAATCAGTAATTCCTTCTCAATCATATGAATGCTGCCGTGAGACATCAGGAAAGGGTTTAAAGCCACAGTCTTAGGAGTGTCCTGTAATTTAGATCAGATGTATAAATCTTGAGCAGCTCTTCTGAGGAGTTTGCCAGATGTGCAAGAGGAGACTTCATCAAAGGGAAGGGCCTGAGGTGGTGTCATGGACTAATCTGTCCAGATAAATGCCCTCATCATCACTGAAGCCTGGCCTATTTAATCCAGAGCTCAGAGAAGAGGTGGTGGTGGGACTGGGATAGATTGATATATACTTTATTTATCCTGAGTGTGTGTGTGAGAGAGAGAGAGAGAGAGAGAGAGTTGGTGATGGTGGAAGTAGGATGATATGGGCTTGGCTGGGATGTGCATAGAGTCACTGGGGGAGGCTGTGTGTGTGTGGTTGTGTGTGTGAGTGAGTGAGTGGCTGTGTGTGTGTGTGTGTGTGTGTGAGTTGGTGGCTGACTCGGGGAGCCGACTGGCACTGCATTAGCTTCTGCTTGGGTGCGGAATCAGGCACTGTGTGTGTGTGTGTGTGTGTGTGTGTGTGTGTGTGTGAATCTGACCTTAATTGAAGTGAGTCATAGAGACTTCTACAGGCCAAGCACCAAACCTGAACCCCCAAAGCACAAACCCAGAACAACAGCAGCAGTGAAGGAAACACATACACACACACACATGCACACACTCTTCCCATAAACAGCATAATGAAGCGGAAGCATGTCTTACTAGGGCACAGATCTGGGCATTGAATGGGCATATAATGGGCACAGATATGGGCATATAATGGGCACAGATATGGGCATATAATGGGCACGGATATGGGCATATAATGGGCACAGGTCTGGGCATATAATGGGCACAGATATGGGCACATGCCCTGTATGCTGTATGTAGATCACTTCCTCCTTCTCATTCATGGGGATGGCTGACTGAGGCCCCGTTTACACGAAGGGAAGACGCAGATATTTCCCTGCGGTTTGGCCTCTCATTTACACGAAAACCCTGTTTTTATCACAGAAAACGATTATTTCTAAAAACTCCGGCCAAAGTGGAGATTTATGATAACGCCGGTTATGTGTTATCGTGTCAACTGGGAGAAACGGGGTTTTAGGTTCTCAAACGTCACATTACGCGCCAGAAACGTCACATTACACGCCAGGTGGTACAATATCATTCAAAAGAGAAATAGGAAGTGATTTGTTTCTGTTGTTGCTAATTTCGGGATTCTGATTGGCTAACGTGGGATTGAGCTTCTCCTTACACTGCCACCGACAGGTTTGGCATGCTCTTGACGGCATATATACACGGGGAAACTTCTCTGAAAACTGACAGGTGTGCATGATGTTATTTTTGAAAACGGAGAGGGAGAAATGTCCGTTTATGAAAATAGCCGGCCATGTATAAATGTAGCCTGACTGATCACCCAGCAGACCTATGGGACTGCAGAGGAACAGTAAGGCCTATGCAGATGAGTCCGGTAGAGATACTGCAGACTCACACACACACACACACACACCGACAGTGAGGGGGTCAGGTTAGAGATACTACATCCTCAGTCACTCATGCATACACACACACAGGGAAGTGGGTAAATAGGGAGATCCTTTGAGATCCATTTGTTGTGTTTTAGTAACAGCGTTGTGTAGTCTGTTGTAGGAATCTGAGGCCGTGGTGGGCCTTGCTTTTGCTTCTTAAGGTGTGTGTGTGTGTGTGTGTGTCTGCTTATGGTGCATTTCTGCTGCTATTATGTGTGTTTCAGTTTGTATGAAGGGATTAGAGAAGTGACTTTGTGTGTGTGTGTGTGTGCTCTGTTCAGTTGTTCTTTTTGCATGTCTTGTGAAGGGTCAGTGTGCCTGGCACACACACGACAGGAATGATAATCTCCTAGCATGTGTGTGTGTGTGTGTGTGTGTGTGTGTGTGTGTGTGTGCATGACATGTGTATGTGTGCATGTGTGTGTGTGTGTGCATGTGTGTGTGTGGGTGGGTGTATGTGTGCGTGTGCGTGTGTGTGTGTGTGTGTGTGTGTGTGTGTGTGTGTGTGTGTGTGTGTGTGTGCTTGTGTGTGTGATTCAGCCCTGGCCCACGGCTCACTGCCCATCTCTGTACTACTGCCAGAGGCGTCAGTGAAGCGGTCATATTAAAGCAGAATCACATTTAAAAGAGTTACGTGTGTGTGTGTGTGTGTGTGTGGTAACGACAGAAATGCAACATTAGTTTACCATCAAGCTGTTTATGATCATTTCTCAACCACTGGGTTGTTCTTCAACTCCCAACCCCCATGGTTTTTACACCCCCCCCCCCCCCCATGTTCCCATGGCTTTTACCTTTGAAATAGCCATTGAAATAATGCTTTTAAACCTTTTTTGAAAAAGAAAGGTAACTTGGATTTCCTTTTTCCAATTGACTTACTCCCATTCCTTTTTCCCAAAAATGTACTTCTGCATTTTTTGTTAGTATGTTTGTGCGTGTGTGTGTGTGTGTGTGGACCCCTGCTTCATCCCCAGTAACCGGGTAGAACCCTGTCATTCGTTCATGAGTCATTCAGCAGTGGTTTCCCTGGGCAACAGCACTATGGGATGTATGTGAACAGTCCAGTCTTTCACAGAGACTCATAATTCATTAGAAACTACAGTCATCTCCTTAAAGCCCATCTGATCTGACCACACTGGGAGCTTCTGAAGGACTCTGACCAGTGGACCAGTGTGTGTATGTGTACGCGTGTGTGTGATTTTGTGTCTGTGTGTCTGTGTGTGTGTGTGTGTGTGTGTGTGTGTGAGAGAGAGATTGTGTGTCTGTGTGTGTGTGTATGTGTCTGCGAGCATGAGTGCGTGTGTGTGTGTGTGTGTCTCCACTTGTTCATATTTCAGTCTCTGTGCTGTTTCTGCTCATCACATTAAAGAGAGAGAGAATGAGAACAAGAATGGCAGAGAGAGATATAGAGTGGGAATAAGAGGGGCAGTGGGAGAGAGAGAGAGAGAGGAAGAGAGAGAGAGAGAGAAGGAGAGGAAGAGAGAGAGAGAGAGAGAGAGAGAGAGAGAGAGAGAGAAAGGCATGGAGAAGTGGGTCAGATAGACGGCTGAATTATTCAAGCGGAAGTAGTTTCATGTGTTTGAAAATACTTTATGCAGCCTGCTTCCCTCCGTACTTAATACTGTGTACTCCCCCAACCTCTCTGAGCACAGAGCCAGAGACACAATATGACTATCCCCATCTCTCTCTCTCTCTCTCTTTCTCACTGCCATTTGTCTCTTTTCCTCCCTCTCTCCTTCTCTCTCTTCCTCTCTCCTTCTCTCACTGCCCCATCCCTCTCTTTTTCTCCTCTCTTTCTCTCCATCTTGATGGCGGGTTAATCTTCTCTGACAGTCCCAGTTAAAGGAGAGCAGAGTGCCAGAGGTCTTCTGATTGCTCAGTTGAATGGAATGTAGTTTGCCAAAGCCATTTATCTATCTATCTATCTATCTCACACACTCTCTCTCTTTCTCTCTCTCTCTCTCTCTCTCTCTTTCTCTCCGGCTCCCAGTTAATCAGACAGTATTTCATCATCCTGCTGCTCACAGCCCGCCCATCAACACACACACACTCAGACACGACTCCACAACACACACAATCAGAGTCTCAGAGAAATGACCTCTCAGCACAGAGACACCAAGAAACAGACTCAGAGCAACAGCACGGGACAGGAAGGCAGATCTGACCAGTCAGGACCAGATGAACTCTGGAGTGTCCAGCACTCTCACTCTCTCATACGCTCACACTCTCGCCTAACTCTCCAACTCTGCCCAACAGCTTTACATTATACACAGTGTCTCATATTCCCTAAGGTGTGTGTGTGTGTGTGCGTGTGCGTGTGCGTGTGTGTGTGGACAGCAGAATACTTGTGATTTATAAGGTGGGTGATGCAAAGACAGACAGACTGTGGTAAAACCGTTGAGTATGGGGGTGGTAATAGGCACACACACACACACACACACACACACACATACACACCAGGTGAAAATCACAGACATAAATCTCAGCTGAGCTCACCTGATGTCAGACTGAAAGAGAGAGTCTCTGTCATCAACTCGCTCTGACTCAGAGAGAGACCCTCAAGAAACACCTGGTGTTTGCGTGTCTGAGTGTGTGTGTGTGCGTGTCTTGAGTGTGTCTGAGTGTGAGTGTGTGTGTGTGTGTGTGTGTGTGTAAAACACTGCCATCAGCCGTGATTCAGCGTTCTGAACTCCAACTCTTCCAACATCTGTCTATACATCACACGCTATCCCTCCTGACCTCAGCAGAAGCCAGCGGCGCGCTGAGTCATCAATAATGCCACAGAGCTCCGACTCAGGTCCACTCAAACGCCAGTGTGCCTGGACCGCCACTAAGCATCAGGGACCTGCTGTTAGTACACAACCCTGTGAACCTTGACCTGAAGCCAGTGACATCACAATGGTAAACATCATCAGTCACACTGTGGCCTAACTGCATGTAATTCGGGCGTTAGTGACAAAATCAGTTAGATTACTTTGTGTTTGTCAGCGCCATAGTTTCTTCTTTCTGAGAAATATGATGCTATAAAATAGCATATTTAATGGGTTCTGTGTGAACAGAGAGTACTCAATAATATGCCAGTCGACAGTCGGTCGCTCATTCTCATGGATATGTGATGTAAGAGTACTGTGACATCACAGACGATTGCATCACAATGGAGAGCTTACTGCGATGATGTCACAATGCTGATTTGGATGGACAAATAGTGTTGCTTGTGATTTGCTGTCACTCTTTGCATGACACAGGTAGCTCCTGTCCTGACTTTGCTCATCAGTTAAACAATAACAGCTCTGCATGCATTTTTAATGAGCGTCCTGAAATAGCCACGGCCATCATCCCTCTGGTGTGTGACCTTGATGGTTAGCGAGCTGAGAGCTCTGACCCCGGCCCCTCTCACACGGGGACTTACACAGCGTTCATTAGCATGTTAGGTCAGTGATGGCTGTGGCGCTCATTAGCATGTTAGCTCAGTGTTGGCTGTGGATAAGCAGTGGTGTTCATTAGCGTGTTAGCTCAGTGTTGGCTGTGGATAAGCAGTGGTGTTCATTAGCATGTTAGCTCAGTGTTGGCTGTGGTGATCATTAGCATGTTAGCTCAGTGATGGCTGTGAATAAGTGGCGGCATTCATTAGTGATGGCTGTTTCTAAAGAACATCCTCCCTTAGATCACTGAAGGCACATCACAGAGACAAGACTGGTGTTCATGAGTCTCAACATGGTCATGTTTTACTCCAGATATTTATTTACGAGTTGCCTTGCTGAGCAGCTGTTAAATTAGCCTTTTATAAACCATGATCCTGAAAGACATGTCATTTAATCTGCCCTCCTTCTGGAGAAGGGGGAGGCTCATAAAGAATTCTTACACACTTACACACACACACACACACACACACACACACACACAAACACACCCAGAAACACTGTGTTTGACTTACTGAGCTCTGGGAGGCTCAGTATCTCTCTCTCTCACACACACACACACACACACACACACACACACCCATATGTAAAAGCACACAGACAGCGAGTAAAGCTTTTGCAGCTGCTCCACAGTCACATGAGAAAGATCACAGCTCCTTGCCACCTCAGGGCCGGGAGATGGTATTTACATCTCACACACACGCACGCACACACACATGCGCATGTAGATTTGTCTCACACACTAACACACACCCCACACATGAGCCTTTCCCACTCCAAGAGCCAAGCCAGCGCATGCATCAGTGTGAACGCAGCAGTGTTCCTATCCGAACACAGAAAGTGGCTAGGTTGGTAAGTGGCTAGGTCGGTAAGTGGCTAGGTCAGTAAGTCGCTAGGTCGCTAAGTGGCTAGGTCGGTAATCACCTATAGAGAGCTGCTCAGACAATGGCAGAAGTGCCGTTCATCAAGGTTATGTGCCATCAAAATGATTTTGGAATTGTTATGTTAAGGTAAAAAAAAACTGTTAAGGGTGCCTTTAATTCACTGGAGCTTAAACCTGAAGGAGGTTAAAGAACACTGAAGACAATACACACTCACTCACTAAAACACACTTACACCCCCCTTACACAAACACACACTCACAAACATTAAATTACATTCCCCTGCACACACACATGTACACACACACACACACACACACACACACACAGATATATCAGACCACATGCACACAAACACAGATATATCAGGCACAATCACACACACACACATACACAAAGACATACATACATGCACACACACACATACACGCACACACTCACATACACATACACGCGCACACACACATACACATACACGCGCACACACACACACACACACACACACACACACACACACACACACAGATCTATCAGACTACACAATCACACACACAGACAGCCAGGCTCCAGTGCTCCCAGTCTCTGTGTCAGCACTTGCTCTCTAACGGAACCAGTCAATAGCAAGCTCCCATTGGTGTGTGTGTGTGTGTATGTGTGTGTGCGTGTGGCTAAGCGCTGGAGGTTGTATCGTCGGGTAGGAGGAGGAGAGTAATCATTCTTGTGATAGAGAGCCGGTGCTGTCGGACTGCGGAGTAAAGGGATATCGTCCTCTCCAGGATGAACCAGCTCAGCCCAGGGTAAGAGCAGAGTTCTGTTGCCCAGCCTGGGGTAAGAGAGGACCTTAGCAGCCCAGCTAGGAGTAAGAGCAGAGTTCTGTTACCTAGCCGGAGGTAAGAGAGGACCTTAGCAGCCCAGCCACTAGCTGAGATCTATATGTACCAGAACTGTTAACAGGGAGAAATGACTGCTAGCTGCTACT
>NC_055963.1:35087397-35097397 GCF_018492685.1 Alosa sapidissima | reverse complement strand
CAAATGCCTTCCTGTTACGTCCTGGTATCACGGAGTTACGAACGATAAACGATTTTTGATGGTCACAAGTTTACTTCATTAGCGGTTTATTTTTTTGGATTATTAAAGAGTGTTTTTCATTTAAAGGTTTGACTTCGTGCTTATTCAGAAGAGCATTTAGTGCTCTCCCCAATCCCAGACGTTCACATTGCATGTTTGTTTGTAATGGATGCAACCGCGAGATAGGCTATGCGTTTGACAATAAGTTGTTAACAGAACCAAGACATATAGCCCAGCAGCAATCTAGGGACTGATCGTTATTTATTGAAGGGGCCACCGGAGGAATTTTGAGTGCTTCAGTTGGAAGTTGAATGACCCTCTCTTGCCTGCTAGAAATTGTTCAATGACCCTCCGACAGAATTGTTAAAAAAAGACATGACCCTCCCCTGCCAATTGTCTTCCGCCCGCGCCACAACCACACACTTTGTGATAACATTCTTAAATCAATCTTTCCCGTGAGCTTGCATGCTACCAGTCCTTCCTTTTCAAATGTGTTGCGCCTGTTTGCACAATTTCACAAATAATCATATGTGATTAATAGTATGACAAATAATCCCTGTGCACGGGGACCGAAACAATGCATGCCAACTTTTTCCGTGTTTATCGCGTATTTTAACTTTCCCCGCTGTCTTGCCGTTTTAATGTTTTCCCATAGAATATCCTTTAATACTCTCATAACAGCCCTGCCATCGGGCCTGTCTCTGTGTTGCCCTGTTGCTACCCCTTGCCCTTCCAACGAAACAGATGTCTTCAAATCATCGTTTTCCTTGCTTGAAGGCGAACTTAGAGTGATGTTAACCTATTTAAGTTTAACGGCGCGATTGCCGTGAGAGCACGATTCATTGGCGCTTGCATGTTCGGCCTTATGTCTACGTGCGCACCTGAGGCTACTCAGCTGCAAGAGAAATAATTTCCCCTCTTTGTATGTTCACTGCAAGTTGGCCTACCATAACTTACCAACTCTGCACTGTAGACTGGCTATTTATATTTTTCTGTGAAATAAGCAAATGTATTTGTTCAACTTTATGAAGCAGAATTACGCATAGGGTACTTGGAACATAATACATTTGACAAAGGACAGATGAATGTTGCTAGTGACAAAATATTAACTTTCAGTGTTTTACGATGTCTTTGTCATGGGGAAGTGTTTTTCCCCATGCATTTATTCTAGGTTACTGTCAGTGACTGCCGTGAGAGAAGCGGGTTCTGTGTTTCGTTCATGTCAGTGACTGACGCGAGAGAAGCGGGGTCTGTGTTGTGTTGTGTTGCGTTGCGTTAATTTATTTTCATTGGGCATACCGTGCCGTGCCGTCCACAGCTCTTCAGTTCTGACAAAGCCAAAATTACTCCTTTTGAAACAATGAGTGCAGGAAGGGGGGGGGGGTGTCCCAAGCAGCTTTCAGCCATAAGGCTACTTTGAGAACATTTCAATTCACCCGACACTAATATTCAAAATGTTGAAAACTATTTCGGCATAGCCTATAAAGCAGTTTAATTAAATGGAATGTTAGTTGTAAACAAACGAGCTACTTGGTGAGGCTTGGCCTCACAGATGCGCCAGGAAAAATCTTCACGATAGGCCTATTAACTAACCACCCGATTCACGTTGGCTGGGGGGAAGGGGGGCCATCAGACAATTGTGCCCAGTTAATCCGGCCCTTCCCCCAAAAAATCACACCTTCCCACCTCTGACAGCTTAAAAGAAGTCAAGAGGACTCCTTACTCACAGACCTATTCACAAACCTGCGGTTTTGAAATCCTATGCAGCTACAGGAGCTTCCAATCGCGAGGAAGCAATTTTGCATTGTAGGCATAACTAACATGCAATAACGCCGCCAACAACAACCAAAACTAGGCTAGTCATTGTCAACATGTAAATTAAATGTAACATTATTGTGATTGACAATTTTGCATTCATAAAAGGGATGCAATAACGCCACTAACAACAACACAAACTACTCATTGTTAACATGGAAATGAAATGTAACGTTTCATTGTGAATCAAATTAAAATGTTCTCCTCTTTGCAAACGTAGCCTAGGGATATGGTGACAGATTAATTTAATAAATGTTGCAAAGGTAGGCTACTGCATCAATCCATAGGCCTGTTTCATTAGGCTACTAAGCTATTTGTTTTGCCTTACTCTTTATTCATTTAGGCTAGGCCTTTTTATTCAGTTATTAATCATCTTCCGTCCTTCACACTACTTGTGTAGCGCACGCATTCTCCGACCTGTCACCTGTCAGTCATCATCGGAAGAGAGGTGTTTGGAATTCCCGCGTTACAATCGTCAGCCAATCAAGGTGGTCACTTCAGTCAAGCTCGTGCATGAGTAATGACGTCATCCATAGCCACGAAGACTCACTCCTAGTTTAGGAGTTGTCTGAAAGGCTTTGTGAATAACTTTTAAGAGAAAACTCCAATCTAAAATCTTTAAGTGCGATTTAGGAGTAGCCTACTCCTAGTAGTAAGATAAAAGCCTTTGTGAATAGCCTACGGCCCCAGTTATTCATCATCTTCCGTCCTTGTGTAGCGCACGCATTCTGAGACCTGTCACTCATCATCGTAAGGGAGGTGTTTGGAATCATGCCCGCGTTACAATCATCAGCCAATCAGCCAATCAAGGTGGTCACGCTTGCCCATTTACCCAAATTAATGGTCGAATATTACTGATGATAATTGTTATTTAAGAACATGCAGTGTGCGTAGGGTACCAAAAACATCTTGCTCGTAAAAAAGCATCATAACGCACATTCTGGCGGGTCTGTTATTTACTGTAGGCTGCGCAAACCACATGCCATATTTTGGGCAAGCCTGCATTCATTCATTCATTCAACCTTTATTTATTCTCGGAGGGTCATTGAGGGAAGCCCTCATTTTCAATGAAGCCGAAATTACAGAAGCGAAGCAAAGCGCTCCACAAACAAGACAACATTCGAGGCCTTCTGTTGAAGAATTTTATATAAAGCCTGCGCAGACAGTAATCCTCCTGCCCCTGATAGGTCTACCACAGCTGTGGATAGTGTGGAATGTTCAAGTAATAACACAATCCAATGTGTGTCTCAATTGTCCCCCGCTGACCACCTCACACATTTTTCTAGATTTTGCAACGAACTTACATGACACAATGCCATAAAATATGCCAGTTTTAGGACACAGAATAATGTTTGTAATGATACCAGGTAGGCCAGGTATTGTCGAAGGTGCATGGTGAAGTGAAATTCTTACTTTGGAAAACAAACATTTGCCGATATCATCGCCGATCATCAGAATATTGCAATAGATTCTGTGTTCTGGACTGCAGGTAACTTGTTAAGCCAGTGGTTCTCAAACTTTTATTTCATTCCCCACTTTGATCAAGGGGCATGACTGATGATAGTGGAGATAACGTGTTATCCCGAGGCTTTTGCAAGTCAGCATCTTCGAAGGTAGTCTATTAAAAATTAAAAAAAGTTTTCGATGTCCCAAACGGAGAGCCATACTTTATTGTTTTTAACGATCTCTATGCTACTCACAAAAATGTAGGCATGGGGACATGATGAAGTAGGTTATCCAACTGTCGTGTGTTAAATTATTGTTTGTGATTACGAGCCAGTGGTTTTCAAACATTATGTGTGACTCGGACATCTAACTAAATGCAACAGGCTCATATCGTCCTCGCATTCGCAAAATGAGGACCAGTGTTTTGTCAAATTGCAAATAGCTATTCGTTTTAACTATTTTTTTTTTATGATAGTAGCCTATACAAAAAGCACTTTATACTATCTTAATATTGGAATATGGGGAGGGAAGTGGCGCGTCTGCAGTCAGCCAAATATGAATGTAATTCTGCGGCATAAAGCAGATGTAATTGTTTACAGAAAAATAAAAATGACATGTCAAGCAGTCAATTGACTACATTGCAGTCAAGAAGTAGGGCAAATTAATTTACGAAACCAAAACGTGGGTCATAGTTGTCTAAGCCTCTATTGCGTAGCCTGTTAAAAACGTCGCCAGATAGTATTAAATCGGCAACAACATTGTTTTCTGCAGAAGCCTACCCAAGGCTACAGATTAATTCTGAACAGTTATTTCTCTACTGGCTCAATTATCACACCACTGTTTTGATTTGCGTAGTTGCGTTAACCCCAACACTGACAATAATGTAGACAGCAAATTTCGATTTCGATTTTCGTGTAGTCAAGCCTTAAGCCATACCCAAGTAGCCTAAATCGAGGTAATGTTTAATTATGCATGATTTATTTTGTTATTGAATTCGTAGGCTGGGATTACTCTCGGCAACAATTATGTAAGGGACGGCAGGCAGAGCGATGTACAGTGGCAGAGCGACGCACAGTGGCTGAAAGTGGTACTAAAGCTTCTCGCAGCTTCACGCCGCGTAATGCGCGAATGAAGTGGTCATTTGAAAGCGATGCCCACTGTACACACACACACGCACACACACACACAGGAACATGCATGCACATACATACATGCATACACACACATACACACACACACGCACAAACACACACACCCATTTGTCATTGTACTGACATGCATTGGAGGCCTGAGTGTCCCATGTGTGCTGAATGGATAACGAGTCTGTGTGTGTGTATCTGTATGTGTGTGTGTGTGTGTGTGTGTGCGCGTGTGTGCGTCCGTATCTGTGTGTGTGTAGGTGTGCCTGTGTGTGCCTGTGTGTGTGTGTGTGTGTGTGTGTGTGTGTGTGTGTGTGTGTGTGTGTGTGTAAGCCAGTGGGCTGATCTATGGAGTGTGGGTGAGGAATATTTCTGTGTTAAGAACATTATGACGATAATTACATACTGCAACTGTTTTAGATTTGATTTAGTCTCCTTTAACGTGAATCTTTTTTTTTCTCTTTCTCCTTTTTTTCTCCCTCTCTCTCCCTCTCTCTCCCTCTCTCTCCCTTTCTCTCTCTCTCTCTCTCTCCCTCTCTCTCCCTCTCTCTCCCTCTCTCTCTCTCTCTCTCCCTCTCTCTCCCTCTACCCCCCCAGCTGTCGATGCGTGAGGCGGGCGATGGCCTCCACGCTCAGATGAACTCCATGATGGGGGCTCTACAGGAACTCAAACTGCTGCAAGTTCAGACGGCTCTGGAGCACCTGGACATCTCCGCCAAGCCTCCCTCCCACACACACACGCACACGCACACACACACACACTCGCACACACTCACCCAGACACACACACAGCTGACCCAGCCTCTCTTTGACGAGCCTCCATTCCCAGACCCCCCCTCCCTACTGGAGCTCGGCTCCGCCTTCATCTCCGACTCATCGATGGAGGAGGCCACACCCCCACCACCGCCACGCCCCCTTAAGAAGCGCGCCTCCCACCGGGGCAGTGTCAGCACCTCCCCCTCCTCGTCCTCCTCCTCCTCTTCCTCCTCATCAGGGTCAGGCTCAGCAGACAGCAGCCTGCTGCTCTCTCACAGGTCCTCTTGCCACAGCGCCACCTCTTATGAGGACGCTTCCTGCTCCGCCTCTGGATCAGGCTCAGGTTCTAGTTCTAGTTCTGGTTCTGGTTCTGGTTCCGGTTCCAGTTCCAGTACCAGCTGGCACTCGCGGGCGTCTGTGCGTCAGCGTCAGCCCCCGGTGGTCACTGCCCCTCCACCTCCGCCCCTCTCGCTGTCCGAGCTGCAGGAGCTGCTCCAGTGCCTGTCACGGCAGGGCCCGCCCCTACGCCACGACCTTTGCCCTCTGGGGGACGAGGAGGAGGAGGATGGCGGTGACTGGACGTCCTCGCTGATGAGCTGCAGCCGCACGCGCCAGCCGCTGGTGCTTGGCGACAGCTTCCTGGCCGACCTGGTGGGCAACTGGCTGGACCTACCGGAGGTGGGCGGGGCCGAGGAGGGGGCGGCGGCCGGTCGGTGTGACGGCGGACACACCCCGCGTCCATCTCGCGCCCAGGAGCTGCGTCGCCGCCTGGCGCTCACCACCGGGATCTTCAAGAAGGTCCTGCGCAGCGTCCGGCCCGACCGCGACAAGCTGCTGAAGCAGAGGCCTGGCTGGCCTGACCCCACGGAACTGCAGAACCCGGACCAGCTGCACAAGAGAACCAAGAAGAGCACAGCCGCCGCCAAACCCAAGGGCAGCTTCTACCGGCCCTTCTGGAGCCGCAAGGGGAAGGCCGGTGCCAGTCTGCCCACCGACAGGCTGCCTCCGCTGGGCATCGGCCCACAGAGGGGGGCCTGGGTGCCCGCCGAGAGGGGGCACCCCCTGTTCGACCACAACGCTGCCATCTGGGTGTGAGAGCCCACTCTGGGCACTGGGGTGCCAGAGCAGAGACTGGCACATACAGAGACTGGCACTGGCACTGGCACACACACACACACACACACACACACACACACTGGCACAGACAGAGAGCGGCGCACACACACACACACACACACACACACACACACACACACACACACTGGCACAGACAGAGAGCAGCACACACACACACACACACACACACACTGGCACAAACAGAGACTGCCATACACAGACGGGCACCGAAAGACGGACGTGTAGACACTGACATACACACTGACAAAATGAGATTGGCACTGAGACTGGTACAGTGAGACTGGCATATCCACATTGGCACAATGACTGGCACAGTAATACTGCCATATCCACATTGGCACAGTGACTGGCACAGTAATACTGCCATATCCACATTGGCACAGTGACTGGCACAGTAATACTGCCATATCCACACTGGCACAGTGAGACTGGCATATCCACACTGGCACAGTGAGACTGGCATATCCACACTGTGGGGTGTATTTGTGATGAAAAGGGGGTTTGTGCCAATGCAGCCCCACTGCCAAGGCTGCTGAAAACAGACTGCTTGTGTGCGTGTGTGTGTGTGAATATCTGAGATTCCAAAGCCTTGCACACAGCGAGGATGCTGTACAAAGATGTGTGTGTTGTGTGTGAGAGAGAAGATAGTGTGTGTGTACATGTGGGTATATGTGTGTTGTGTGTGAGAGAGAAGAGTTTGTGTGTGTGTGTGTGTGTACATGTGATGTAGGTATATGTGTAAGAGAGAAGAGAGTGTGTGAGCATGTGTGTGTGTGTGTGTGTGTGTGATTAATGATACATTCCTAAGGCATCCTATGGAACATTTCAGCATCAGAGATACCCCACAGAGACCAATGGACACAAGGCACCACTACAAACACTCTACAATATGCACCCTAGAAACACACACACACACACACACACACACACGCACACACACTCAGGCATAAAGACCCCTGCAAACACTCTACAATATGCACCCCAGAAACACACACACACACTCAGGCATAAAGACCACCACAAACACTCTACAATATTCATTCCAGAAACACACACACACTCAGGCATAAAGACCACCACAAACACTCTACAATATGCACCCCAGAAACACACACTCAAAGACACAAAGACCACCACACATTCTTGATATGCACTCTGGAAGAACACATCCGCTCTCAGACTAAAAGCACACACACACACACACAGACACACATACACACACACACACGTAAATGAACTTGATGTCATATTGACCTTGTGTCAGAGGACAAGTCCAGTCCCTCTGGGCTGATGAGGTGAGAGAAAGCCACTCCTAGAGCTGCTATATGGAGTAGAGACGAGATGTTTATCACAGCAATAAACCCCCTCAGGAAACAACCTCAACCTAAACACTTACACTATACTTACACATATCTAACAAACACACTATAAACACAGACTCAGTGTATAAACAGTTAAGTACCATATGTTACACACATTTACAATACAGGTCATATAACATACACATGACTGAATAGATTCACATCATATCATAAACACATCACACACACACACACATGACACAGAACCAGCCTTTATATCCGCACCAACCACACAGGTTGTGATGTGATGACATCACTGATTTTACAGCGCAGGCCTGACCTATGCTGAAGAACTGGGGCAGAAGACATGTACATACACACACACACACACAGACACATACGAGTCCTTTGTTTCAGCACTGTGGGGGACTCTATTTAGACTCTCACATCATTACTGACAGCGCCATTTTATTCATACAGCAGACACACACACATTTGATTTACAATCTTCACACGCATAGAGCTTCATACAGTCAGAGCATCATTACTGACAGCGCCATTATATTCAAACAGGAGACCAAACACTAGTGCTCACACACACACTGGTGTTTACACACACTCAGGGATGCTCAGCTGGATGCACATGACTCCAAACACAGCTCTGCATACATACACACACAGCTTCAAGCACTGTAGCCGATGGGAAAGGACATAGCTCATAAAAAGCTTTCCTGAATGATTGTGTCTCCACAGTCATATGCACACACACACACACACACAATAAACAGAGAATTGTAAAACATGGCTCATGCATCCACAAAAACACATACATACACAAATCAGACAAACCCACACACACAAACTCATACAGAAAAACTCCAAACACGTGCACACACACACACTCCCAAATGTGCACTCCTGAGCTCAACCTAATTCCCATGGGCCGTTGTTCAGTGTTAAATCATCCATGAACACAATGCCTGAGTCTGCGTTGGCCGAAACAAGGCCCTGTTTTATATCAACACCCTGCGCTGGTGCCCCCCTGCCACGTCCCATCAGACTGCCCGGGCAGACTACGCCGAGTAGCCTTTTAGGGTCACCCCACTCAGACCGCTTAGGGGCCTAAAGCTCTTCTGCTTCACCAAGCCCTGTTAATACACACCTGTCAGAGCATGATGGCCTTCGCCATGCCGCATTGAGCACACGTATTTTAAAGATTCATGTCTTGAGAACTGTTCTTTTTTTATTTTTCATGTCACCTTTTTTAAATTATTCTTGTTTAAAAATGTTCTGTGTTGTGTATAAACCGATGAGATTGCCCTTTTCCAGTGAGTAGAGTTTTCCTATGCAAGAGGTGATGAGTTGGCTGAAGAGAGATGTATTTGCCTGCTGTAGAGCGAGTTTAATAAATTATAGCACGCATGATGGTGTGTGTGTGTGCCTTTACTCCTGGTCACATCACACACACACACACACACACGACCACATACACAGGCCTACTTGGGGTTTGGGTGCAAGGCTGTATTTATGTCCATGACTGACTTCATTGGTTGATGTAGAAGTCATGCATGACCTGGTTTTGCTTGATATCAGTTGGGGCAAACTGATTTATCAGAGCATGCGTTTGTTTATATATAGCTTCCAATAGTTTCCATTTGGGAACACACACACACACAGACGTTGTTTCATCAGAGCATGTCAGTACAGGAGAGGGTGGAGCAGAGGTGGCAGGACGTTGGGTCAGGGTACACAGCAACTTCCTGTCATTCATCTAAGCACTTCCTGTCTGAAGTGCCCGGAGTAAACAGGAACAATGAAAGCTCACAACGGCAGAAGCTCCCCTCTCCACTTCAAGGAGGTCAGTTTAAGCACTATAGTCCTCTCTAGGTCAGTTTAAACAATATAATACTCTACAAAGGTCAGTTTAAGCTCTATAGTCCTCTCCAAGGTCAGGTTAAACACTAGTCCTCTCTAAAGCCAGTTTAAACAGTCCAGTCCTCTCTAAAGTCAGTTTAAACATTATAGTCCTCTCTAAGGTCTGTTTAAATATTATACAGTTTAACGGTAACACTTTACTTGAAGGTATCGTTAAGACAGTGACATGACACTGTCATAACCCTAACACTAACCCTAACTTGTCATGACAAAAAACGAATGACATTTGACAGAAGCGAGTGACAGAAGTGTTGTCATAAACGTTTATAACTTGTTTATAATGTTTATGACACGTTCATGACAGTGTCACGTCACTCTTATGTAGATACCTTCAAGTAAAGTGTAACTGTTTAAACATTAAACATAGACTTTAAGGTCTGTTTAAATATTATAATTTTTAAGGTCTGTTTAAACATTATAATCTTTAAGGTC
>NC_055963.1:35059897-35084897 GCF_018492685.1 Alosa sapidissima | reverse complement strand
CAAAGTTATAAGACAAGGCAGTGAAATTTCTACACACACACCTCACATCAGACACAAACACACACACTCCTAATGTAAGACACTCTAGCTTCTCTCAGCCATACCTCAATCAACATACCTCAATCAACATACCTCGTCAACATTTAGCTTTCCAAAAACGGGAGGGGGGGGTCAGTGTTTATACCGGATCTGTGTTTGCATATTTAATACGTTTCATACACGTGTTTCAACACTGCATTTCGGTCGTTGCTTTTACCTTACCATTACCTTACGCATGCCAGTTATGTATCCACCAGCTGCCTGCCTGCAGCCTACTTCCAAAACTCCAAAGCTGCTTGCTGTCAGATTTGGTTCCGAGGGAAAAAGTTCAGTGTATCAACAACACTCAATAACAGTTTATGTGATGTGTTAATCAATTAAATTCCCAACAATTTCACAACAGCTAGTTCTGGAGTAGGCCATTCAACTAGCCCGCTTGCTTACGACGAGACTCAGGCTGCGCAGTTGCCAGTCTTGCCACCCGCTTCCTTATTTGGGTTTTGGGTTGCCAGGTTTTTATGGAAGCATATGGGTAGCTTTATTCAAATGAGAATGCAATCTGCAATATGCAATTCAAAAAGACATTACATTATGCAATTGACAATTCATTATGCAATTTAATATTGCAATTTGCAATAATATCCAACAAATTTAATCTGCTTTAATGTTGAAAATTTAATGTTGGTTAAAAAATAGAATAAACATGGATTGAATTGCATTCCATTTTGCCATGGTACTTCAGTCTCAAAATTCAAATGGCAATTCATTTTGCATTTCAATTTGCAATATTCAGTTTCATCATTTAACTGTCAATTCGTTTTACAATTTAATATTTAAAGTGCAATGTAGGATTGCATTTTAAAAACATATTTGGCAAAACTGTCAATGCCAGCCTGAAAAGATTTTGGATTATTTTGGGCAAAACGTTTTGCCATCGTTTTGAGGCATTTTATTCAAATGGAAAAGAAATAGCGCCCCCCGTGATTGCATTGCACTTTGGTCACGCTATTTGTGTTGCAAAATTCAAATGGCCATTCAATCTGCCAAACGCATTGCAATCTGTCAAGTATGTGTAAGTGATCGTGTATGTGTAGGGTGTATTTCATGCACAATCTGGCAACCTGAATGCATCAATGATTTTAAAATGAAGTTTGATGGCCATGCAAATTACAGGAGTTTTCCGGGAGAAATAACAAAACGGGAGGGTGCTGGGAGATGACCTTGAAATACGGGAGAAACCCGGGAAAAACGGGAGTGTTGACAGGTATGCTCTCAGCATTCACCCACACACACATGCAAACTTCACACAGACATACACACACAGCTAAGACGCATGCAAAGTATAAACACACACACACACACACACACACACACACACACACACACACACACACACAAATTCTCGACACTGGTGAGGTTTGTGCTGCAAGACCAAGCAGACAGAGATGAAGTGTGTGTGGAGTGGATCTGTTTGGTTGGAGTGTGTGTGTGTGGAGTGGATCTGTTTGGTTAGAGTGTGTGTGTGTGTGTGTGTGTGGAGTGGATCTGTTTGGTTGGAGTGTGTGTGTGTGTGTGTGTGTGTGTGTGGAGTGGATCTGTTTGGTTGGAGTGTGTGTGTGTGGAGTGGATCTGTTTGGTTGGAGAGTGGATCTGTTTGGTTGGAGTGTGTGTGTGTGTGTGTGTGTGTGTGTGTGTGGAGTGGATCAGTTTGGTTGGAGTGTGTGTGTGTGGAGTGGATCAGTTGGGTTGGAGTGTGTGTGGAGTGGATCTGTTGGGTTGGAGTGTGTGTGCGTGGAGTGGATCTGTTGGTTTGGAGTGTGTGTGGAGTGGATCTGTTGGGTTGGAGTGTGTGTGTGTGGAGCGGAGTGCATCTGTTTGGTTGGAGTGTGTGTGTGTGTGTGTGTGTGTGTGTGTGTGTGTGTGTGTGGAGTGGAGTGGATCTGTTGGGTTGGAGTGTGTGTGTGTGGAGTGGAGTGGATCTGTTGGGGCGTTAACAAACCTTCCCATGATGCTCACACACACCAGAGTCCAGCACAGATAACACACACACACATGTCTGTAACACACACACACACACACACACACACACACACTAGACCATCTAAACCAAAGCCCTAAACCCCTTCACTCATTATCATAAGGCCAGCATATGGAGTAACTGCACAGCGGTCATTACATAAAACTGTGTGTGTTAGTATGTGTGTGTGTGTGTGTGTGTGTGTGTGTGTGTTTGTGTGTGTTTGTGCGTGTGTGAGTATACGTATGTGTGTGCGTGCGTGTGTGCGTGCGTGTGTGAGCGTACGTATGTGTGTGCGTGCGTGTGTGCGTGCGTGTGTGAGCGTACGTATGTGTGTGCGTGCGTGTGTGCGTGCGTGTGTGAGCGTACGTATGTGTGTGCGTGCGTGTGTGCGTGCGTGTGTGAGCGTACGTATGTGTGTGCGTGCGTGCGTGTGTGTTCAAGGATGCTGCTACACAAACCCCACAGTGACCTTTCTCTTCGTCGCTCCAGCAACTCATTTCAAAATGCAAATGAGCTGTGAAATTGCTCAGGAAAATGGAAAGCCGGACTCTGACTGGGCTGTCACACAAAAATAGACAATCTGATTGGCTGACATAAAAAAAAGAGTAAATGAAGAGAGGATCTGATTGGCTGTCACATCACCCTGTCACTCTGAACTCACTGATTCAGAGCCGGGAAGCTGTAGCCAGAAGCTGTAAACACACATACATGCGCGCGCGCGCGCACACACACACACACACACACACACACACACACACACACACACACACACACACACACACACACACACACACACACACACACACACACACACACACACACACACACACACACACACACACACACACACACACACACACACAGACCACTGTTCTGTTCCATTGTAAAGAGGTCAGTGCGTCTCTGCCTGTCTTTTCAGGGTTCTCCTGTGCAGGCGGAGATGTGATGAGTGCTGATAACATGGCCGCCCGAAGTCTCCTCCTTCAATGAAAAACATTTGGGATTTAAAATACTCTGCACACACACACCCATACACACACACACACACTCTCAGCTGTCCATCCTCAAAGTGTCCTTTCCCACAGTGCTCTGAGAGTCTGGGTTTCCCACCAGGAGCATCATGGGAGTCCATTTGCACTGTGTGTGTGTATGTGTGTGTGTTTATATTAGAGAGAGAGAGAAGGGAGAGAAAGGGGGAGAGGGAGAGATAGAGAGGGAGGGAGAGAGTGAAGGAGAGAGGGAGAGAGTGTGAAAGGGAGAGACCGAGAAAGAAAGAGAGAGGGAGAGAGAGAATGAAGGAGAGAGAGTAATAGAGAGAAAGAGAGACAGGGAGAGAGGGGATGAGAAAGAGATGGAGGGAGAGAGAGAGGGAGAGGGAAAGAGAAAGGGAGATGGATAGAGAGAGGGAGAGAGAGAGCTCAGTAATGCCGAGGTTCACGCCCCAGTTCTCCCACACACCTCTCTTCTCCAGTCACGCTCGGCCTCCTGGGATAGGCACTGACAGAATGAGAGTCGACACGCGTCACCCAGAATAGCCTGGTGGAGGGCGGGGGGCTGGCAGTGCCACGCTGTACAGCGGCATCAGGATGGACTCAGCAGCACTGGAGGGCACAGCACTGGCATCTCCACTGACACTGGCACAAGGGGCAGGTCCTCTGCTGACCAGAGGAGATGCATTTGCATCAGAGGAGGGCACACACACACACACACACACACACACACACACAAAAACACACCAGTGTCCAAGAGGAGGGTTAATTATTCTATGTTAATGGGAGGTAGAGTCACAGTCCTGCTGTTAAAGGGCACCAAACAGACTGCAGGTTCAATAGGACCGATACAACTGGGGTCTCTGCTGTCCATCTCAGACAAACCACAGACCCCCTCCACACACACATGCACGCACACACACACGCACACACACACACACACCAAACAAACCGCAGGTTCAATGGCACCGACACGACTGGGGTGTCTGCTGTCCATGTCAGGAGGGGACGGATGATGTTGGTGCTGGGGGTGCATAACACACACACACACACACACACACACACACACACACACACACAAGATCTAGTTCTGCACTGACCATAAGCAACACACATAGAATTCTCTCTCCCTCTCTCACACACACAGAGTCAACTGATGACAACTAAGGAAATAAAGGGGTTTTCCAGACATCTCTGGAGAGCAGTAAAACAGAACACACTCTCCCTTTCTGCTCTGCCCTTTCACACACACAAACACACATAAATGGCAATAACAGCGTGAGTCACATGCTAATAATATGCTACCTCCCTCAGGGCTCACGTGATAGAGTCTAAACATCTGAGATGACATCATCCAGGCCAGTGAATCTCCGTAGGACACACATGAGTGTGTGTATGTGTGTGTGTGTGTGTGTGTGTGTGCGTGCATGTGCCTCTCGACCTCCTAGCCTGCTTCTCTCCAGGACCTTCAGATTGGAGGAGGACCTGAAGGAGAGCACCGTGAAACACATCCCAGGCCACGGGGTCAGAGGTCATTCTCAAAACATCTAACAAGATTGTGATGGGGGACTGTCTGGGGTCAAGATCTTTCAGCCTTTCTCTCTCTCTCTCTCTCTCTGTGTTTGTCTGTGTGTTATGCTGAAAATACACACAGGCAAACTGAAGCACTCTCTTCACTCAGTGTGGGTGTGTTGTGGCAACTAATCACTAGTTAGCAAGCTGGTAGGCCATCTAGTCACCAGTTAGCTAGCTAGTAGGCCATCTAGTCACTTTAGCTACTCCATAGATATTAGGCCATCCATAGATATTAGAAAGCTAGATACCGCATTGGGCTCCCGAATGTACGTAAATAGCGTCGCCATCTTGGTGGGGGCAACAATAACTGGAGGCCAGTGGAGAAACATGTGACTCTGACTGGAAATCAAACAGGTGTCTCTGATTGCGGCAAGTGTTGCTGTCACTCCCCCATAGACAGTAAATGTACTGCCCCCACCAATATGGCGGCCGCGTTTACGATGCCACCTAATAGATCTCGACAGTCAATGCGGTATCTAGCTTTCTAATATCTATGAGGCCATCTAGTCACTAGTTAGCTAGCTAGTAAACCATCAAGTCACTAGTTAGCTAGCTAGTAGGCCATCTAGTCACTAGTTAGCTAGCTAATAGGCCATCTAGTCACTAGTTAGCAAGCTAGAAGGCCATCTAGTCACTAGTTAGCTAGCTAATAGGCCATCTAGTCACTAGTTAGCAAGCTAGAAGGCCATCTAGTCACTTTAGCTATTCAGACAATAGGCCATCTAGTCACTAGTTTGCTAACTACCCAGCTAGTAGGCCATCCAGTTACTAGTTGGCCATCTAGTCACTTTAGCTACCCAGACAATAGGCCATCTAGTCAATAGTTAGCTAGCTACCCAGCTAGTAGGCCATCTAGTCACTAGTTAGCTAGCTACCCAGACAATAGTCCCTTGTATTTATAGAGCCAAGCTAACCCTGGCTAATGTGCAACAGCTGCCCTTAGAAAGTCCTCCAAGCTGTTTTCCTTACAAAAGAACTGAACAATAGCATAGCCTTGGAATTTTCAGAGATGGTAACAAACAACTTGACTAGCAGACCCCAGCTAAATCCGCTCCCCAGATGGTAGAAAACTCTGGGGCATTGCCTTTGTGTGTTTGTGTGTGTGGTTCTACTCTCTCAAGTCTGTGTGTGTGTGTGTGTGTCTGTGGTACTAGGTACTCTCTTCAATATGTGTGTGTGTGTGTGTGTGTGGTGCTACTCTCTCAAGTATGTGTGTGTGTGGTGCTACGCTCTCCAGTGTGTGTGTGTGTGTGTGTGTGTGGGTATATGTGTGAGTAGCGCTACTCTCTGCTGCCTCTGCTGTCTGAGCAGATCAGTCTCAGATTGATGAGCATCAGGAGGCCTGCCTTAATGTACCTCCTGTGTTTAATGCACCTAGATAGACGTGTGTGTGTGTGTGTGTGTGTGTGTGTGTGTGTGTGTGTGTGTGTCCATAGTCATGGATCTTATACAACAAGCCGTACTATGGGCTCGAGGAGTGAGTCTTTATTAAATCACTACGTGTACGCACACACACACACGCACACACACACTCCAATAGGATATGCACTGTATGCATGTGGATGCAATGGATCGATGAGTTAAGACTGATTGTGCAAACACGGCACACATACACACATACACACACACACACACACACACACACACACACGGCAAATAGCAGAAAGCGAGCTGGCTCAGCCAGGACCATGCATTCCCCCTGTGCAGAATAAGATGACCTAAAACACTACCAGTCAGTAAATATGATGATATACTGGATCATAACATCCTCTAACACAGAGTGCAATGATCTGCTGTTTGTGTGTGTGTGTGTGTCTGGTCTCGATCACACACACACATATCACAAAACAGCAGACTCTGGAACTCAGGATCCGTGTGTGTCTATGTGTGTGTATGTGTGTGTGTGTGTGTGTGTGTGTGTGTGTGTGTGTGTGTGTGTGTGTCTGCCTAGGGTCAGTTACAGTGCAGTAAGGTCTGTATACATGATAAATGAAAGGTTAGTTAGGTTTAGAGAATAGAACATGGTATTTAAAGCCACCTGAGGTAGTGAGGTATATGTTACAGATGTTGTAAGAGGTAGGATGGTTTCACATCCAGTATGATAATGCATGAATCCTATTTAGTGTCAGAAAGTTCAAATAGTCCAGTATAGGTGAATGAATTGTCCATTAGAATTAGGAGTTCTCGTAGGGCAAGTAGTGGGTCACTAGACTGCGCGGGCCAGAAGTCCGGGTAAGGGGACAGTCATAGGGATGGGACTTCAGGTGCGATGAGGGCCAAACACAAGGATGGTTGATGACTGGTAATGGTATACCTCACAAGTGAGGTAAGGGGGAAGAGAGAGAGATATAGAGTGGGTAAGTATTACTATAAGGCATGATGGTTAGTATTAATAAGTATATCAATGGTACTAGTGTTATACTAAAGAGAGAAAAGGCAAGAGAGGGAGAGTTGAGAGAGAGAGGGGGAGAAGAGGGAGTTGAAGGGCAAGACAGAGAAGAGGTAGGAGGGAGAGTTGAGAGAGAGAGAAGGAGGTGGAGAGAAGAAGGGTTGTAAGGTGTGACACATGAAGAGTCCATGACAGCGCTATACTATAGCAGATAACTAAGGCATGGTGAGGGGGAGTCAGCACCAGCGCAGGTATGGTATGGGAAGCACTAAAGAGGTATGTTTTAAGTCTAGACTTAAAAATAGGGAGGGTGTCTGCTAATCAAATTGAAGGAGGGGGATTATTCCAGGGGAGGTCCAGTATCCTGTGATCGTAAGGGTCTAGGTGGGTTAAAAGGGACCAGGAGATCTTTACTATATTCAGGTGCCCAGCCATTTATGGTTTTGTATGTTAGAAGGTATATTTTATATTAAGTCAATGCAACTTTTAACATGTAGCCAGTGTAAAGATGCTAGGATGGGGGAAATATGTTCATATTTTTTGGTCCTGGTGAGTGTGCGAGCAGCTGCATTTTGTATAAGCTGTAAGCTCTTTAGACAGGTATTAAAGGTGAAAGGTATAGTAAAGGTAGGTGAGTCTGGGCTGGATTCTGCATACAGGAGCATTGCTGCAGACTAGACTGTATTTTCTGTGAGAGCTGTGTGTGTGTGTGTGGGGGGGGGGGTGTTAGTGTGTGTATTTCGTGCGAGCAGAGCAGGAGCCCAGCTGACACACTAATAAATCATGAGGGAAATTAGGTCAGGTGACTCAGGTGCTCACGAGCCAGGAATGTGTGTGTGTGTGTGTGTGTGTGTGCGTGTGTGTGCGTCTCAGGTGCTGGAGGTGGGCATGCTCCTGCTTGAGGCAGTACACCACTGACACACTGACTCACTCCCAGGTGCACACGCACAGAATAAACTACCAGCCTCCACCCTAAAACACACGCACTTCACCCCCAACCAACCCCCCCACACGCAAGGCCACCAACCACAGCAGCCACTAAACACAAAAACCAACACTAACAGAGAATTACAGGGCAGGTGTCTCACTCTGTAGCGAGGAGGGAGATGTAGAGAGAGAGAGATAGAGAGAGAGAGATAGAGAGAGGAAAAAAACCCAAATAAGGACACAAGCCCACATCCAGCACACAGGGAAACCTCCATCAGGACTCAGACCTCTTCAGCAGTTAAACACAGGGACACATCACACAGGACACATCACACAGGGACACATCACACAGGGACACATCACACAGGGACACATCACACAGGGACATACCACACAGGACACATCACACAGGGACACATCACACAGGGACATACCACACAGGACACATCACACAGGACACATCACACAGGGATACATTACACAGGGCACATCACACAGGGACACATCACACAGGAACACCAAGGTGTGTCATAACAGTGGACAGAGCAGGGATGAGATGCTGTGGATCTGAGAGGGAGAGACAGACAGAAGGAGAGAGAGAGAGAGAGAGGCCTTTCTTCATGACGTGCAGCATGTATGCAGCTCTGAGGACACAGGCTGGCTGGTGGTGTGTGTGTGTGTGTTGATGCCATACCTGTAGGGATACAGGCCCCAGGAGAGAGTTCTACTCCTCCTCTACCTGACACAGAGAGGGCAGACCATAACGTGTATGTGTGTGTGCGTGTTTATATAGCTGTAGGGATACAGGCCCCAGCAGAGAGTTCTCCACCTGACACAGAGAGGGCAGACCTAGCGTGTGTGTGTGTGTTTACAGTGTGTGCAGGTAGTCTGGGCAACAGAGGAGAGAACAGGTAAGCAAGTCACCCTGCGGTGAGGGGCAGTCAGACATCAAAGATACACACACACACACGAAACATCACTGGGTAGTAATTACTGTACAAGGCATCAAAGACACACACAGACACACACACAGACACACACACTCACTCATAGAGGAAAGTACACCGCATAGTAATTACTGTATATCACAACCATGACAGTTCCACTGACCTACACAGGACTCCTCAGCCATGGCTTAGAGCAGAGAGAGAGAGAGAGGAGGATAGAGGAGAGAGAGAGAGGAGGATAGCAGACGGAGGACAGGAGTGGAAGATGATCTCTGATGGGTTGTCTCATCTGATGTCTCGAGTCTCAGTCTCCCTCACACACAATATATTATCACAGGGTACTTGACCCCACACGTGTGTTTGTCTTCACATGACGACACCTTCATAATTAACTTGAAGATGAAAGCTGAAGACCAGAAAAGCAAACTTTCGAAAGTGGCAAATTGTTGCATTATTTTTATGATCTTACTGGTTATTAAGCTGGATTCACTTGTATTTTAAGAAGGTCCACTTGTATATGAAACCAGCTGTGTGTGTGTGTGTGTTCAGGAGTGTTCAGGTGTGTTGTGTGAGATGTTCAAGTAGCAGAGCTCATTAGTCTCAGACCGTGTCCACAGTGCTGTTTTAACAGAGGGCATTCTGGGAGGATATCTATTCCATCTACTTACTGCCAGCAGTCTTTCCACCACACAGGGCCACAGCTCAATGCTCTGTGTGTACAGTATGTCTGACTTACTCCAACACAGTGAAGGGCTGAACTACGGTCACTTAGGCTCTGCTGCCACCTTGTGTCCAAATGGGTCTTGAAGACCCAACTCTTTCGGGGGCATCTACTCTCCTCACACTTCTAACAGCCCAACACACACTCCCCTCCTCTGCCTCTTTCGTCTGTTCACTCATCCTCTGGTAAGCCCAGCACCTGACAGAGCGGCCACAGCAACTTAGTACTTGACCAATGGCTGTTACCCTATTACTTCAAACCTATCCTTGCACTGCTATAGTTATATTACTATGTCAACATTTTTCTCTTATATTGTCCATATTTAATGCTGGTCTCTAGACCAGCACTACGACCATGACACACTTCAAGAACACCTTACCACTGCATACTGAATCACAGGGTCACCCTGATTTATCTTTTACTGTCCATATTAGTCATGTGGATTTGTTATGTTATCATACTGTTTATGTTGTAAGTGTATGTTGTGTGTGATGTCTTAAGCTACTGGGACCTCGAATTTCCCCTTGGGGATCAATAAAGTATCTATCTATCTATCTATCTATCTATCTATCTAGCATTGATTGATGGAGTATTCATTATTACCCAAGGCCTCCATTACATCGTAACTTGAATGTTATTCCTCATTTTTTTAAGTGATTTGGCTAAAATAATCGAAATAATCTTCTAAATGAGTATGTAAGTCATAGAGCTGCACTGACTTAACACTGGACTGCTGGGTTAACAGAGCTGGAGTTCCAGATTGAGTCACTCAGACTCTGCTGCCACCTTGTGGCCTAAATGAGCAGCACAGCATGAGCACAGCTCGTCCTCTCTTCTCCACCCCCATCCCCAAACACACCGCGTGGCTACTCACTGCTTCCCCTCACACACACGCAGGGAAAAGCTCTCTGTGCCCAGAAGGAGGTTCGGTCAGTCACAGGACAGACCACCACAGAACTAAAGAAAATGTCCCCCACACACACACACCAACTCCCCCATACCAACGGCCCCTGCTGATGCTAACCACACACACACACACAAACACATCCTAGCTGACACTAACCACACACACACACACACACATCCCAGCTGACACTAACTACACACACACACACACACACACACACACGTCCATGCTGACACTAACTACACACATACACACACAGCTGCCACTAACTACACACACACACTTCCCAGCTGACACTAACTACACACATACACACACAGCTGACACTAACTACACACACACACACACACACGTCCATGCTGACACTAACTACACACACACGTCCCAGCTGACACTAACTACACACATACACACACAGCTGCCACTAACTACACACATACACACACAGCTGCCACTAACTACACACACACACACACACGTCCATGCTGACACTAATTACACACACACGTCCCAGCTGACACTAACTACACACACACGTCCCAGCTGACACTAACTACACACATACACACACAGCTGACACTAACTACACACATATACACACAGCTGACACTAACTACACACACACACACGTCCATGCTGACACTAACTACACACACACACGTCCCAGCTGACACTAACTACACACATACACACACAGCTGCATCCTAAGCTTCACTGTTTGGCGCTCCCCAACGCAGTCCGTTCAAAAGGTTGGGTTCCACACAGGACAGAGGAAAGAACTAGTAAACAAACACCATCAGTCTTGCATGCAGATCCAGCCACACCAGTGGGGTATACTACGAAGCACAGTAGACATATGGAGGCTACACAAAGCCTTGACTCAGGGGTATAAGTATCACTTACGTAAACCACGTACTTGGAAAACCCCCCTGCAAGCTTCAGAACATAGGTGGACATGGCAAGCCCACATGGGCTGCTAGGCTGGAAAGAAAAGGCATGCGTGTGTGCACTTGGGTTTATTAGTGTGTGTTTGATTAGGTTTATTTGTGTGTGCTTATTTGTGTGTGAGCGCGTGGGCTTATTTGGGTGCATGTGTAACACAATGACTGAAACGGAATGAAAACATACTAAAATTTAATCGTTCATAAAAGCTGGAAAATTATCATCATATTCATTGCCATTGACAGGAAAACACAAGAAACAATATTAGAGTTTGTTTTAGTACAATAGATTTTTTTTTTCCCCATGACATAGAAATCTTATTTCATGTTATTTCCCTGGCCTTGAGGTGACCTCCGTAGCATTGACCGCCAACACATCAGAATATATTATTACAGGAGATATGATAGCCTGGAGACTTTAAATACAAAACAAAGTCACTTAGGAGAAGAGAAATGAAAGAGAAAATTAAAAAGAATGAGGAGGTCACATGGGGCAAATTCGGTTGGGGGGGTAAGGAGTATTAGTGCTGGGGAGACTGGGTGGAGGGGGGGCTTCGGAGTGTTGGAGTAATCATTAATGACGGAAGGCCGTTATCTTGATTTTCAGAGTTGATTTGATTGGATGCAAAGACAGGAAATCTGGAGGAGGCGGAGCCTGTGTTGCCAGAGGATTCCCAGAGATCTACAAATCACAACCATCATTCCCAAAGTCTGAGTGGCTCTCTCGCTCTCCTTTACACACTCTCACTCTCTCGCTCACTCTCCTTCTCTCTGTCTCTCTCTGGAAGCGCTGGGGAGGATGCAGGTCGGTTCCGTTTGCTGTGTTCCGAGCAGTTCTGCACAGTTCCGTTATGCGAAGGTAAGTGATGATCAGGGGGTTTGAGTAAAGAGCTGAGGGTGGGGGTGATGGTGGGTTTGGAGCGGATCCCCCACCCTCTACACCCCTCCCCCACTCCTCCTGCTCGGAGGCAGCGAGGGGGAGAGGCTCCGGCTTGGCCTTTACCGACAGTTTTCCAAGAGTTATCCGAAAAAATGGTGAGTGAGGTTGGAATGCTGTCCACTGGAGCAACAGATCTTCATTCAGACAGCATTCTGTGGAGAACAGAGTCACAGTGAGTGTGCCGCCTCCACCCACCCACCCACCCACACAAAGTTATGTTGTGGGCATCACTACACTTCACAGCTCATGCTGAGGATCACAGCATGCACCTACAACTCGACAAACTGTATGGTAAAATGAGCATGCTGTGTGTGTGTGTGTGTGTGTGTGGGGACCAGGGCCAAGAAGTTTAATAAGTCATTGTAACCGCAGGCCCATTGAACAGATGGTTAGCCGAGATGAACTCCTAACCTACTTAAACAGCACGCCACTTCTCTCTCTCTTACAAACATGACACAGATCTGGTAACATTGTAAAACAGCTTGCAACTATGTTGCAATAATCCTCCACCCCCACCCCCCCGCACGAGTTTCTTTACCTCAATCAAAAATCAGCAGGCTAGTGCACCACACACAGACACTTTTTTCTGACTATTTTACAACCTGAAACAAAACTAAAAACTATGAAATAACACATAGGGGTCACATAGGAATCACAAAATGTGTAAACGTTTTATATTTCTGGCTCTTCGAGGACAAAATGTGCAAATGTTTTATATTTTTGGCTCTTCTCTTCGAGGTAGCAAACTTTGTCTGTGAGGGCAGCATCACTCTCTCTCGGCATTCCACCTCACTGTAGACATTGGGAATGGTTTTCCAACAGTCCTGAAGGAGTTGGTCTCATACAGGCTGAACACCTATTGGCTGATCTTTGATCACTCATGTTGAGCATTCCTGGTTGCGATGATGCCAATATTGCGCTAAGCCGTCATGAAGGTAAATGGAAGCTAGTTTGAAGAACGTTGAAAAAACATGTTTTATTTTTTAACATAAGAAAGGAACAAAGTATGTTACATGAATCTGACTGTTAAAAGTAGCCTCTGTATTTCTAAGCAGAGGCAACATATTTTGTTTCACTTTGAAACATTTGGCGTTGGTATAGTTGGTACAGGGCATCTGGCCTTGGTATAGTTGGTACAGGGCATTTGGCCATGGTATAGTTGGTACAGGGCATCTGGCCTTGGTATAGTTGGTACAGGGCATTTGGCCATGGTTTATTGTTGATGCATTGCTGCACTTGATGTAGAGAGGTTGGTGTATTTTCTTTAACAAGTGAACCACCCCTGATGCACAAGCAATGAATATGACTGGAGGATGTGGCATCTCACTCACACACAGACACTGAATACGACTGGAGGATGTGGCAACACACACACACACACACCTGGCTCAGAGCTGCTGCTATGGGGAGGTTTAGAGCAGTGTGCAGTTGGACTTCTTTTTGGCCTTCTTCTTTTCCACCGGCGTTTTTCTGTTGATCTGTCTCACCAGGTCATAGAAGATCTGTGGGAGGACACACACATACACACCACTTAGCACCTTATGGGTCACTTTCATACTACTATCGATATCGATAACTGGCTGCATTTGTGTTTGTGTGTGTGTGTGTAAAGCTACAGACATGTTTGTGTGTGTATGGCCACAGTAATGTGTGGTTATATATGTGTGTGTGGAGAGAAGGGCACCTCGTTGACGTTGATCTTGGACTTGGCGGAGGTCTCTAGAAAGGCACAGTTGTTCCACTGGCGTGCCAGGCTCTGCCCTTGCTCCTTCCCCACCACACGCTCATCCTCCAGGTCACACTTGTTCCCCACCAGGATCATCGGCACCTGTGTGTGTGTGTGTGTGTGTGAGTGAGAGAAAAACAGAGGCAGACGTTTAAACAGGAGCCAGAGTGAGTGTGTGTATGGTGGGCAGAGGGACACACTTACGTCCTCTGTGTCCTTGACTCGTAGGATCTGCTCGCGGAGGTCCTGGAGGTCATTGAAGGTGGACTGTGCCGTGATTGAGTAGACCAGAGCGAAGCCCTGACCGTTCTTCATGTAGAGGTCCCGCATGGCTGTAAACTGCTCCTAAAGCGCACACACACAGTGTTAGAATGCTGCACGGCTGACACACACACACACACACGCCCTGGAAACCATAAAGCTTTGCTCACCTCTGCCTGATTCATTAAATTCGTACCTGTGAAGGGTGTGTGTGTGTGTGCTGTGAAAACAAGAGCGGGTGTCTTATGCGACGCACACAGCCCTTGGGTTTGATGTGGCTCTCGAGCGGATTCCAAAAGTAGAACACAGTTCTCATCTTCAGGGTGTGTGTGACCGAAACCCACAGGGTTTGAAACTGCCTTTATCTGGTCCATTTCCTGTGAGGCTGTGGCCTTTTCTCCCCTGCTGTTCTGATTTCACCCATATAGGACCAACCTGCCTATAATATGTACCTACATAGTAAATCCTCAAATTATGGCCAGGATTCTATTTATAGCCGGGGTGTGGTCAATTCAGACAAATAAAGGCCGGCCCCCAAATACAAGCCAGGGTAATAACTGCCTACGAGTAGGGCTATCAGTCCACGAGCACTAGAAGACATTGTTTCAACTTAACTCCATGAAATAAAAGCGTTCTTCTTAATATTTTATATTGTTGGTTGGTTTAATAATGTTGCCAATGAAAAGTCGTTGTCCTACACCATGGGTCTCCAACACGTTGCTCTCAAGCTACCAGCTGCTTGCAGCCCCCTTCTGAGCTTGGCAGAGGCTGAAGCAGTAATACATTCAAACAATTGTTGCCGAAGTAAAAAAAAAAAAAAGTAAATCATACATAATTAAAAAATAACTCAATAGGCTACGCAATAAGGTTTCCATTACAGCACAGCACGCGTTCAATGAATGAATGAATGCGGCTGCCTTGTCTCACAATAAACAGCGGGTGGAAATCCCGACACTCTTCCAACTACATGAAACTTAATAGTGAACCATCAAATACCCCCCATATTTCAGTGTCCATCAGTCACAACATTTAGCAATATAATCACAGTCCAAAAGTAAATTAAATCCCAAACCAAACCGAAAATCTTCTGCTCTTGATAGCCTACCGGTAGGCTGGTTACAGGAAGTGTTGAACAGTGTTCAGGAGTAGTCATTTACTTTATTTCTAAGAATAACATTCTACAACAGAAGCCTAATAACAAATAAAGGCCAGCCTCGAATACAAGCCTGCCCTAAATAAAGGCATATGGACCTTACTTGAGCTTAGTTTTCACTACAGGTCAGTGGAACTCTTGGTAGCAGACTGGGGGAGGAGAGGAGGAAGACATGACTACTAGACAGAATCTACCACAACCTTTCTGACACACACACACACACACACACACACACACAACACACAGGAACACTACCTCCCACTCAACAGTCTCAACACTGCCCCTCGCTACGTATAAAGGTGTGTGTGTGTGTTTGTTGGTTTGTTTAATTTAAGGCCATAGCATTGTGTGTTATACAAACTTAAAATATGTTTTTTTTTTTTTTTTTTATCTATGCTAGTAAGATATTCTAAAACCTTCAAAAAGGTGGGACCTTACTAAAAAACATCAGCTAAAGAATCTTTTAAAACAAAGAACAATAAAATTGTTGTCTTTTGGTTTTCAAGCCAGGGCAACAGATCAAATATGTCTCACTGACAAGGGCATTTTGCAAAATTGACATAATGGAGGATCTTCACCACTCAATAGAAAGCTATGAGTGAATCTTGAATGTCCTATACGGCATCAAGTATGGACTATTTGATCGTGTCTGGATTGAAAAGAAATATAATAAATATATAAAAAAAATATAAAAATAGTCTTGTGTGTGTGTGTGTGTGTGTGTAAGTACTTACTGTTCCTGCTGTGTCTAGAATCTCAAGCATACATTGCTGTCCATCTACTTCAACTTGCTGCAGAGGCAAAGAGAAGAAATGCATGAATGAGAAAACAGAAAGTCATCAAAGTATCAAGGATACAAGGAAGTTTGTCACATGCATATAGTTACTGGAAGTAAGAAATGCAGTGAAATTATGTCTGGTGTCAGCCTATTTGTGCATTTATGGGGGGGGGGGGGGGCACCAACAAGGAGCACCCAAGAGCAGTGTACTGCAAGTATGGTGAAGGGACTTACTATTGCAAGCAGAGTACTGTATGTATGATGTATGTGAGTGATTACAATGAAGATGTGTCATGTGTCATGTATTGGATTTAGCTGCCCAAGTATCCCCCCATGAGTGGTCAAGTGTGATGACAGAAGCAGTGTATGCTGAAGCCGTGTGACTGTGTGTGTGTGTACACACAGTCGACTGTTCAGATATGAAGCTCGAAAGCCGGCATTCTTGATCATGTCTTTTCTTGAATATAAAATGACTTCTGCAGTGCTCTGACATTTAACTGCTTTAAGTTTCCTGCCACATAAGTGCATTAAAAGAACCGTCATCAACACTGCCCATCGCTAGGTGTGAAGGTGAATGTGTGTGTGTGCGTGGGTGTGTGTGCATGTGGTGAGCTCACCTTCCGGTAGGAGTCTTCTATTGTGGGGTCATACTTCTCCACGAAAATACCCTGAACAAACTGGACCGTCTGCACACAGAACACAACAGGACACACACATTAATATTAAACACATACCAATACATAAACATACAACACACACACACACACACACACAAATATTAAACGCATACCAATACATAAGCACGCACACACACACTAATATTAAACACATACCAATACATGTGCATACAACACATACACCACCCCACACCCCCATCACACGCATCACACACCATGTTCCCCACACCCACACACACTGACCAGTGCAGACTTGCCCACTCCTCCTGAGCCGAGCACCACTAGCTTGTATTCACGCATGGTGGGGTGACTTCAGTGGACAGCAATGCAACCTGCAGGAGATAGACACACAGCAACTATCAACACACACACAGGTCAGTAATGCAACCTGCACAGCAACTATCAACACACAGACACACATCAGTGTTTCCCATACATTGACTAATCTGTGGCGGGGCGCCATGAAAACCACAGATTAATATTCCATGTTTAATTTAATTTAAATTAAATATAAGATCAAATCCTTGCATTGCCATTGAGCTGCGCTTTTTACGCACGCAGCCTTTCCTTGCCCCGCCCCGCTCTCTCTCGTAGCCCGCTGCCACTCCTTTGCATGTGCATTTGACAAAATATTCACGATTGTTGAAGGATTGTTGTTGCCACATAGAAGCATTGCATAGAAGACATCTGGCTAAATTGCTATTAAATCTGCTTAGCATCGTGACCATGCTGCGCAAATTTGTTCAAAACTGCTGCATTGAAGTTAACTCTGCTAAGGTCTTATCACAACATAGTAGGCTACATTTAAAGAGACTAAACTAAGTTAAGTTATGCAATCCAGCAGTATCTCAAAGCTAAATGTTAGAATACTGTTTGGATGTCGAATTTAGCATGCTTAGCCTACTTACAGCTGCTTGTCAATTTCGTTGAAGGGCTCATTTTATTGACTCTGAATGTTTGCAAAATCCCGATGTAAATGGAAAAGTGTTTTCCAAAATTCAAAAGTGCTTGTCCCAAGGAGAAGTACGAACCTTTATTTTAACTATGTAGAAAACATTATGAATTGAATCCACACATCAGCAGCCTTTTAACGGTGTTAATCACAAACGTCTTAAAGTGACAGGCACTCAATTAGACCTATACACTACCAAGACCCCCCCCCCCCCCCCCTCTGTTGTCCAAGGCAGCTACCGCCACAAATTGAATCCAATTCTGTGGGAAACACTGCGCACACACACACACACACACACAGGTCAGTAATGCAACCTGAGGGGTATTTCACAAAGGCAGAATTAAGACATCCAAGATAAGTGATAAAGCGAGGTTTGACATAGCGTTATCTGGTCATCCTAGCTCAACTCGTTTTACTAATGCCAATCCAGGATGAGTAGGAGCGACTATGTCAAGCCAGGTGTAAGTAAATCAGGATGTGTGCGCATTCTCGTTTCTGCTCCAAAGTGCCCACAGTTGGAATAAAAAAAGACGCGGAAAATAGCGTCATTCACACAAAGTGAACAACCGCTTTTGATATAGACTAACAATGAAGTAAAGTTGTCCTTTGTGGAATGGGGAATCACAGCTATTTCTGTAAAACAGCAGGAGTAGGCGTGGTAGACCAACTGAATGCAAATTTACGTATGCACCCACGTGTGAGTGCTTCCTTGTCTCGGCACGCAACGTCATTAAAAAAGCGCTTGCCACTGCAAATATGCACATAGTATGATATACCTTAATATTATAGTTGAAAATACCTTCGAAAACTTGCCCCTCCACTTCCAATCAACTACAGTAGGCTATTCATCAAACATCTATCAATAAAATAAGCAAACAATGAGTACCTAGGCCTATGTTAATAATTATAAGGCTATCACAATTAAAATAATAACCATATGGTAGTAGGCAGACTATCTGTTTTGTTTTGCGAGCAAATACATTTAGCAAATAGTTTATAAATGGAATAAAGCTCCTTAAAAATTAGCACAGAGGTCTGATGTGAATGACAGCTAGCTGAACCAATAAGACCACATAATTACCATTAGAATTAACTTAGCTTGGCTGTTAGCCTGGTCGGGACCAGGCTAGGTGCAGAGAATAAATCCCCATGGTAACTTATGTGCCATCTCTTTAAAAACCAAGTCAAGGCTAAATTCATCCAGGATAACCTAAAAATCCCAGCTTAATTCCTTATCTAGGTTTTGTGAAATACCCCTCTGCACAGCAACTATCAACACACACAGACACACGTAAGTAATGCAACCTGCAGGGGGAGACACACAGCAACTATCAACACGCAGGTCAGACATGGGTGAGAAGTGGACACACCGTCCATTTATGCAGAGTTTAGCTAGAGGACAGGGAGGGTGGGGGGCAGAGCCCTTTAATTTCTGTACAGATGAAGGTAAATGACATATCTGTTGATCTTTTAGAAAATCTTAATCTGAAGGTCAAGATGCCACCTACTCATACGAAGATGCTAGACAGACACACGCACAAACACGCCAACACAAACACACATCTCCCCCCCCCCCCCCCCCATTTACTTGTGCCCTTATAATAATCAACTCATACTGAAACTCCAAGTGTGAATGTGTGTGTGCACAGAGCACGCTTCTGTAAAACGAACAGGCGCGTGTGTGTGTGTGTATTTTGTGTGTTTGATTGCACAATGAAATCCTGCCATCTCAGAAATAGCATATTCAGCCATGAGTGCACCCTCGTGCATGCGCGCCCTCACACACACGTCAGAGAGAAAGCCATCTCAGCCATATAAGGAGGTGGGCTTTGAACATGCACACACACATAAACAAACCCCTGATCAAGTCCAGTCTACTTCTCTCTTTCACTTACACACGCTAGCACTCTCTCCCTCACTCCTTCCTTCCAGCGCAACAAAGACGAGAAGACTTTATGATAAGTAGCAAATGAACGGACTACCAAAACACACACACAAACAAGCCAGTTCAACTGGTCAGGGTTGATCATCAAATCCATCTGTGTCATGGATACAAAAGCAGCTTTTCTTCAGAAATCTTCACACATGGTGCACCACTAAACACATGACAGCAACATCTCAGAGAGAGTGAGTTTGTGCGTGTGTGTGTAAAGAAAGAAATCCAATGGCAGTGAAGAGCCACATCACTTTTCAGACAGACCTAACGAAGACCAGAGTGGGGCTCTTTAACGGGCCTGTGTGTGGTCAGAAAGAGGACCTCAGCGCGGTGCCATCTTGGCCTGGCAGCTTTATGAGGGTGACAGAATTCCAGCGTCTCTACTCTGTTGCCAGTGCTGCTTGTTTACCGGTGGATCATTGACAGTGTGTGTATGTGTGTTCACAAGTCGACACCGGCGAGAGTCCCCACCTCCCGAACTCCTCCACAGATAAGCAGTACAGCACCTTCACAGCCTAAGGAGCCTGTGTGTGTGTGTCTGTCCGTCACTAAGCAGCTGGGCCAGGTCAGGCATGGGGTGAGAGGAGGCTGCTGGGACCAGTGTTTGGCCTGTGCAAAAATTGTACATATAGCCAATATCATGGTTGCCAAAGCATCAAGTGTGTGTGTGTGTGTTTTATCCTTATCAGAGAAACATACTTCCTGTCTGTGGTGCCTGCCGATATTCCAGTGTTGCGGCACAACATGACTGAACAACTTCCTGAGCTTGACACAGCAACTCACACGGCAGAACACTCCAGGCCTGTACGCTGTGTGTGTGTGTGTGTGTGTGTGCGTGCGTGCGTGCATGTGCAAGCTGTGAGCGCGTGTGTATGAGGTTCATTTTCCACTAACCGAACCACCAAACTCTTGTGTCATGTTGAGGTTGGTCATCTGGCATCTGGGATGAGAGATAACATTGACTTGCGAGTGAAACATTATGACCGCCGCTAGCCTAGCTAGCGTAGGGGGCATATAGGGAACAGAGACTTGTGAGTGAAATCATTTAAATGAACTCAGTGACAATGTCCTACAGCCCATCCATTCATCCATCCATTCACAACAAGCACGGAACGTCAGAGTCCAGATCACTGATTAAAACTGAGCCGGAGAGGCGACAGCATGGGGGAGAACCCAGGCATTATTATTCAGCCTTTGGTTTCTGAGAATCACATTAAAAATGGCACTCATCCCACATGAAACGGCTGGATAAAAATAAACGTGTGTGTGTGTGTGTGTGTGTGTGTGTGTCTTTTCTAAAGAGCACAGGAAAGAGGAAACGAGACAGGGAGAGCATGACTGACACATCATGAGATTATTATTATTATTATATTATTTCATCAGCCACCACAGACAGACACACATACAAGCACCGATACACACAGCATAGGCTAATGGTTTGACTAAGCCATGACCTATGCTACTATGAGTCCTAATCAAAACACCATCTTGCTCATTTAAAAAAAAGTCTTAACGCGCACGCGCACACACACACACACACCTAATAGAGAGCAGAGGCATGTACAAGATGAAGCCATCACAGAAATATTAGTTTCTTAGGAGGTCCTACACACACACACACCTAATTAAACAAAACACTTTTCCTCTAGGTCACTGTTAGACCTCATCAGTATCAGATGGACAAGCATCTTGGGCAATGATGTGTAGGCCTATACCTCCAGAGTACAACAGCAAACTACAAACAAACAAACAAACAAACAAACAAACAGCACCACAAGTGTCCAAAATGTATTACATCAGTTGCATATGGAAAAAATTATATTTTTAAACACTGAGCTTGGACATTGGTCACCTGTGCCAATAGTGACCTAGTGATGAAGGTGAAATGTGGCGACACAAACGAACAGGCCAGATGGAGGAGTAGAAGTGAAAGCGGTCTGCAGCAACATAATGAGCTTTCTTTAGAGAGGGCACTACCCATACAAACCACTCACAGCTCTGCCCAACACCTCACTCTCACACACACACCACCAGTTTGAACATTGCCAGTAAGTATTATTACACTGCCACCACACACACACATACCAACCTATAGCTGACAGGCTGAAAGTGGCTTGTAATCTAGCATGTGTGCGAGTGTGGTCTGCAACGAGATGGTAAAGAGGCTAGTGCCTGTGCTGTGTGTGTGTGCGTGAGTGTCCAGGCACTCATGACCAGAGCACACCACAGCAAGTCTTCATGAGCCGGCCACCAGCCTATCTCCTGCCCCTGCATTTGCCCCATCCACAGAAACCTGCTGACCACTGCGTCTCTGACCAGCTGTCCAGAGGTGACAAGGTCTCAGTCACACACACAGATTGTGGAAATACATTGACCTGTAACAGACAGGACACGCGCGCGCGCGCGCACACACACACACACACACACACAGACAGTTCATTTGCCTGTCAAACACAGGCCCTTGTGTGTTGAGCTGCACAAGAGACAGTAGAGCCCCAGTCCTTCAGCACGGTTTCCCCGGTGACGTGTGGAACTGGAACCAGCTGAGGATGGGCATTCTGAGGATGGAACTGTGGACTGGGTTGCCAAGAGACCCATGACAACACAAACATGCCTGGCCACTGGACTTTACACTGTGGGCTCAGACACACAAACGCCAAGAAAGAGCGTATTCTGCACACCAAACATTACAGTCACAAAAATACTGGAAAAAATCTTTGACCAGACGTACCTGAACCTCAGATTTGTTGGTAGCAAGTTGGTGACCAAAACTCTCAAACCTCAGAAACATTTGAATGTTTCAACAAATACAGGTCTCCAAATCACAAAACACACATACATGGCACCCTCCTATTTCTGCATGGCAAACACAGCAGGCACAGAGTTTAACAACTGGTGACCCTCAAATGGCAGTTAAAATGCCGTCCTGTTGGGGGAAAGCAAGGCCTGTTCTTGGCATGACTGACTGCTATTCAGTTTTCTCTCAGGGCCACCGGCCTCCACCACACTACTCTCGTTTCTCACTTCTAGGGACATCTCTGGTTAGGCAAGGAAGCTACCAATGACTTTCAAACCCACCCGTGACCATGAATGATATTACAGGACAAAGTACATTATAAAGCCCTTTCTGTACTCATAAAATCCACGTTCTTCATCAAACTGCTACAATAAAGATAATCTTTACTGATGCGTTTCCAGGCCCGCTAACACTTTGTAACCTGTCTCCAACACCTGCCACTTCTCACCAAAGCGGAGTGGCAGTAAACGGACAGGGCCATGAAGGTGAAGTGACCCAGCAGCCGAAGCTGAACTGCAAGCTCACGCGTCTGAGTGTCGGGGTAAACAGTGACGCCAGGAATGCCGCTGCGCTTTTCCGGGGCCTCGCGCGGTCACTCCAGGCACACACAGCACCGACAGCGGCCGTCAGGTGTGCCAAATAGGCCACGCTGAGCCACGTAACGAGTACACAGCCACACCTTGAAAACATAAGCGGCGTCACGGGACTCTCGGTATGCCTACATCACCCGGTAAAAACACTAGCAGCACCTGCCCATTCGCCACACACATCCTGCACCAGGTGTCTGTTACGCTCCCCTCGCCAGTCACCCCAAACACTCCGACATCACTCTCTTATTAATTACGGACAGAAGCTCTTCATGGGGCGGGTGTTGTAGAACCTGCCAGCACCAATGTGTTAACTTGTGTGCACACACATACTGTACACAAACCAAGCTGACTGAAGTAACATCAACTGGACACTACATCATATAATACACGATTTAATGCAAAATATCGCGTCCGACATACCAGTCTTGGTGCATGCAATCAATTCAAGGTAAAAAGAAACGACTAGGGGACGGCAAGAATTAATTCCACTGCATTAAGTTGGCTAGCGTTAGCCAAGATGGCTAGTTAACTTAATATGGAACCTTCTGCAACTGTTTTGTGATCTACAAAATAAAAACGCCCTTGAAGAAATTACCTCGTTTTGTTTAATAATCAGATCAACTCAACTTGCAAATTCGCCAAATCACTACCTGACTTCAGAGAGTTAGCAAAGACCTAACGTTACCTGATTTGTTGGTGTACTTCGCTAATTAGCCAAGTTACTCTGGTACCAGCAGACAAGTGTAACTGACGTTTAACTTGTGAGCAACAATTAATAAACCTAAATGTCAAACTACAGCTCATTCACCGTAATATTTTAAGTAAAGACGACACATCACCAAGAGCATAAACCATTCAAATGATACACACATTTAGAGGTGAATAAAACCGTTACTGCTTTTACTGGAGACATCAGTTCAAACTAGCCTGCAACGTTAGCTAACGAAGTGGAAGAGGCCAATCAATGGATTTTACATTACGAATTATACCGTTTCATCCAATCAATGGCATGCCATCCTGTTAAAGCATAGTTATCAAAAAACATTTAATGTACAACCAAAATGTGATCAAAAACCAGTATTCAGGAGTGGACAGTCTCAACAACTCTCCACAAGTTGCTAAGTTGGCTAATTAGCGCCAGAGTCGGGGCTTCAGCCCAACCCCGGCTGGACAGTAGCTCACTTGCTAACAGTGGTTAGCTGACTGCTACAAATAGTCTACAGACACAGCCAAGTTACAGGTTAAATATATCAGAGATATGCAAACAACCGTTTTCAATCATGTTTGTTGTTTGTGTCCTGCTAAGACTGAGAAAACTAACATAAAAATACAAAGGCATTCGATATCTCGCCGCCATGTTCACTGCTCTAGCTAGTTGATGATTCGGGCTCAACTCTAGCCTAGCATATTAGCTTAGCACGCTAACAGGCAACCTCCCTTCCGCCCGGCCTGGACTTCAGAAGTAGCTCCACTCAGTTCAGAATCTGTGTCAGTCTGAACCAGTATTTCATGGCGTGAACAAATTCGTTATCCCAAAGCTAAGAGATACTTGAGTATTTCGTGTTCGGAGTCTGTAGAACTTAAAATTTGGCACAGTAGATGTATTTTTGAAACCGAGAATCAAAGGGTAAAGTTAACTGTTACTCACCGTATCTTGCTCTCCCCGCCGTTCCACCAACAGATCCGCTCCTGGCTCGGCGTTGCACACGTCACACGTCATTCCCCAGTCTCCCAC
>NC_055963.1:35047397-35052397 GCF_018492685.1 Alosa sapidissima | reverse complement strand
TTTTTCTGCCCCCTAGTTAATACCTGGGACGGTCATAAGGTGAATATAATTAATGTATTTCGGGGGAAGTGAGGGGAGAAGAAGTTCTGTGTACACAGATTGTGTAGGCTATAGGCCCACTTTTAACGTGCTACGTCAATGGAATACTTCTCCTTGTCCGTAAAATGACGCCAGGATATTTCTAAAAGTTTGTGCTTTTGACCGTTCGTGCCCTGAAAGGCAAGTCTTTCACATTCATATTCGGTTACATGTTAGAGGGCTGATGTAGAGGTCTGCGCGGGACTGATTTTTCAGTCCCGCTCCCGCATTATGTGTCATTAATGTGTCATTTTTAGTCCCGCTCCCGCCCGCATCTGTTAACATGATGTCCCGCTCCCGCCCGCATGCAGGAGGGATAGCCTAGCCTATTCAGTTTTTCTTTCTGTCTCACGAAAGGAGCACACACCTGAGAAAGACTCCAGATGTCAGTTTCTTGGTTCTGAATGTAGGCTAACAACTGAAGTAGGCCTAGTCTGGTGCCCTCTTCCTCTGTCATGCTTTCGATTTTTGAGTTTTGACAATGAGCAGCAGGAACAAATTGAACCCACGTAAACGACAATATAGGCTATAGGCCTGCTATCCGTCAGTTATGCTTAAACCCCGTTTTTTAATGCTGCCTAACAGAACATCCAGCTGAGCTATAGTTATGAACACTACTTTAATCATTTCCATATTTAATTTTACGCACATATTTAATTTGCGGGAGTGCAGTGAATCATCGGTTTGTCCCGCACCCACGAACGCACCTCTCTCATCCCGCTCGCTCCCGCAAAGAGCTTTCAAAAGTTGTCCCGCGCCGCACTCTTTTGCCGCGGGAGTGCAGACCAGAGTCCTGCAACGGGTCGGGTATCCGCGGGTAGGGGAGACCGGGGCTGGTTGGAACAGGGGCAGGCTGAAACACTGTTAATATCCAGGCTACTAGAGGGAGCTGCAACAAAATTCCAACACTAAACTGACGGCCTTATTGAGTAGCGTAAACTCACATATGTAACTGGTCTCCAGGTCATTAACCCTTTAGGTGAGAACAACTTTTTAATTTTGTAGTGTCAAAACTTAGAATATGCACCTCCCACTAAATACATCTTAGAAGGGTAATAGTTAGGGATATAAAAAAAAAGATTGATTATAATTGATTGCTAGGGGACTCATCTATAGTTTAAAATGAAGTTTGAAAACCTGAGGTGACTGATATTAGCAGGCTAACAGCATTTGTGCAAAAAAGTTTGACCTAAAGTGGGCGGGGCAGGTTGGCACACTGTTTTTGGGGTTGGTTGGTACATACATTCCCTATGGCTATTTTGTGACAAATCTATAAACTTTGTATTTTATGCATAAAAACATCATCAATCTTTATTTTAACATTGTTATTGTAATTACTGAACATAGTTTTACATTTGGAAGCATTTCAGACATTTTTAAACATTTGAAGTAAAAAAAAATCGGTAGGGAGCAAATTGATCTTGATGGTGGGCCCTACTGAAGAAAAACACACAGGAAAGACATCAGCAAAGCCCTACAGGCAGTGATATAGATGAGCACTTCAAACAAAACCAAAAGGAGTACTGCAAAGGACTATAATATAGGTGTTCCAACCAACCCCGTGCATGGGGCAGGTTGGCACACATGCACAACACCACTTTAATCATAAATAACTCAAAACAAGGGATCATTTGTTGACATTGAATGTATACATTTTGTAGCTGAGATCCCAAGCTTTCAGTTAATCACAATTTGACCATTTCAACGCATTGTAAGACGGAGAAATATAACCGAGAGTGAAAAGTGTTCCAACCAGCCCCGGTCTCCCCTACACGATGGGTACCCGCAGAAAAGTTGCTAAAACGGGTAAATTATGACGTCCCTAAAATGTACGGGCGGGTATGCGGGCGGGAAAAGAACTCCTTGCGGGCGGATACGATGAGAACCAAAACAGTAGGCCTATAGAAATAAAACATCATTGAAAAATATGTGAAATATTTGTATATCTAAATTACCATTACCACATCGCAAATATGTGTTTTAGTCAACGATACGACCTTTGACCCATCACATCAGTACTGCGACTTTTGAATTATTTGTTTGATGCATCTAGGCCTATGTGTGAAAACATTAAAAAAACCGTCTCGTAGTTGGAGCGCAAGAGAGTAGGCTACAATGGATGAAGTCAAGGTAAAGTTGGCTAGTGGCAGGCTCAGGTTGTTTTTTTCTTGTTCTCTTTGTTTCATTAACAGGTCCGTTTTATGTAGAATAATGTTCTGATGCAGCAATGTTTGGGCTATGTGTCGTTGTTGTAAGGTTTATCCCTGACGCAAAATGTAAAAAAAAAAAAGGTCGCCCTTTACGTGCTTCAATTGTGCAAGAAAAAAAATAAAGCACATTCATTTGAATAATTTTAGCTTGTGTGCGATTTATCGTGGGCACGGGTCGGGTAACGGGCAAAATATTAACGGGTCCGGGCGGGTGCGGATTTAAATTTAATATCACCACAGGTGACGGGTCGGATCTGGTGCTGAACTTCTCGGGTGCGGGCGGGGGTGGGTCTAAAAAAATGGACCCGTGCAGGACTCTGGTGCAGACCTCTAGGCTGATGTTAGTCCACTGCTGGTCCCTGGTCTCTGGTGACGGCTGTAGGTGTTGGGGGAGAGTGGAGGGGGCTTTGTTTCAATGTGGGGCGAGTAGGGAGTAGACGTCACTGCTGTCTGCACTGGGGGGCTGTTGTGAACCCTCAATGATGGAGTAGACGTCAGTGGTGTCCGTATGAGATGCCTGTTGTGAACCCTCAATGATGGAGTAGACCCCAGTGGTGTCCGTATGAGATGCCTGTTGCGCAGGCCGCCCCCTGAGGTGGTCCATGTTGTGGGAGAGCGCTGTGGGCTGGACCAGACTGTAGGGGTCAGAGGGCTCCCCCTGTGGATCAGAATAGAACTGCACTGCACCATAGACCGTCAGCTCCATCATCTCATCATACACATGAACAGCATCCTCTGCTGCCTGGGGGGGTAGATTGAGTTAGTGTATATGTGTGCCATGAATGTGTGCGTGCGTGTCTTGCGTGCAGTGTGTGTGTTTGCAAGCGTATGAATATTTGTGGATGTGTGTGTGAATGTGTGTGTGAGTATGTGTGTGTGTGTGTGTGCGTGTGTGTGTGTGTATGAATGTGTGTGTGTGTATGAATGTGTGTGTGTGTGTGTGTGTGTGTGTATGAATGTGTGTGTGTGTGTGTCCGTGTGGGTTTGCATTGACAGTGAAATACCTGAGGTGGTGCAGCTGGGGTTTGATTTGCTGCTGCTGATGCTGATGATGTCAGACCTAGAGGACACCATAGATCAGGGGTTTTTAAACTTTGTGTGTGTGTGGACCACTATTTGTAATGAAGAATTTTCGCGGACCACCTCATAATACCCTTAATAAAATGTCTATACACAGTCCTACCTGAATTAATCTGCACCTCTTAATATGCCTACTAGTAGGCCTATAACTGGGCATCACATCAGTAGGCTATCGTAAAAGCACCAATATGTCTAAAACATTTTTTTTTTTTAAACTTCGAAATAGCATTTGATAAATTAACCTTACATTTTTTAGTAGCCATATGCACGCAAAAAAAAATACACTTATGGGGTGGCTGTTTGCGTTTCTTTAGGAATCCGCCGTCTTGGTTTGTATATAAATTAATTTGTATATTGTTTGTATATAAACTTTTCTCTTCAGAGAATCTGTTGCCATCCACTGATCCATGTTGTGGTTCTAACCAGTTCTAACTGTTAGCAGCACTGCACTTGAACGTCACAGCCTAGCGCCACTAGCCTTTTAGTCACACTTGACTATTTCATTTAAATTTAAATTTGATATGAATATACATATTCTTAGAATATATGTTAGAATTTCCTGGTAAAATGAAGGTTTAAAAAAATATTATTTTATATTTTATTTAGCTTTTCCACGGACCACCTTCAGTACTCTCACGGACCACAGTTTGGGAATGACTGCCATAGAGGACCCCAGAGGACACCATTGACTCACAGGACAGAGAGTATATGGCACATGCCCTACACACACACACACACATAGTACACACACACACACACACACACACAGAACACACTCACAGGACAGAGAGTATATGGCACATGCCCTACACACACACACACACAGTACACACACACACACATAGTACACACACACACACACACACACACACAGAACACACTCACAGGACAGAGAGTATATGGCACATGCCCTACACACACACACACAGTACACACACACACACATAGTACACACACACACACACACACAGAACACACTCACAGGACAGAGAGTATATGGCACATGCCCTACACACACACACACACATAGTACACACACACACACATAGTACACACACACACACACACACACACACACACACACACACACACACAGAACACACTCACAGGACAGAGAGTATATGGCACATGCCCTACACACACACACACACACAGTACACACACACACACACATAGTACACACACACACACACACACACACACAGAACACACTCACAGGACAGAGAGTATATGGCACATGCCCTACACACACACACACAGTACACACACACACACATAGTACACACACACACACACACACACACACACACACACACACACACACAGAACACACTCACAGGACAGAGAGTATATGGCACATGCCCTACACACACACACACAGTACACACACACACACATAGTACACACACACACACACACACACACACAGAACACACTCACAGGACAGAGAGTATATGGCACATGCCCTACACACACACACACACACACATAGTACACACACACACACATAGTACACACACACACACACACACACACACAGAACACACTCACAGGACAGAGAGTATATGGCACATGCCCTACACACACACATAGTACACACACACACACACACACACACAGAACACACTCACA